>NC_090315.1:20435000-20532500 GCF_039906515.1 Pseudorca crassidens
CTGTTGGAGGCAGGGTTACCGACTTGGAATATTTGCAGCATCTTGGCCGTTCAGAAACAAAGACGTTTGGGCGGCATTAACAGAGGATGCTTTGCTCCATAAATTTTGTTGTCAGCTGGCGATACAATTTCCTTATTACAAAGTTCTCAGAGTCTCCCGTGGAAATATTTAGGGGGCACCGTGGGAAAAGGGAGGAGGAAAAAAGATGAAAACGTGGCCACAGAATAAGAAAGGTAAAATCCAGGCAGGAGAGGACACTTCTCCCGGGTGTGCGGGCACGGCCCAACCTTTTCCAGTCCAGGCTTCATGGATGCTGCCCTCACTCAAGCTTCACAACGATATTTGTTCTCACCTACTGATTCAGATCAAATACCCTCTGGTCCCTCTGGAAGCGCACCAGTGCTTGTGGAAAGAACAACTTCTTGGACTGGAAGGATCCACACCAGGGAGCCAGGGCTTGCCTCCGGGGAGTCCCTGAGTGACGTTTCCAAGAGAAAACGGCATTGGCAAGGTTACTAGTTCAGAGGTCCTTTTAGCTTGAAACAGAAATTTGGTTCCTGCCAGAGCCAAAATGAATCCTGTGGAATTAGCTCATAGGCTGTCCTTGGGAATTACTCATCGTGCATCACTTTTCTTAGAGATAAGACATTTCCTCGTCTCCCAAGGTGCCAGGATCTCTAAGTTGACATAATTCTGCACAAATCACTCCGGTGGTGTAACTTAGAGTGTCCCAATCCCCTTTGGGCCCTGGCCTATTGTAACTGGGCCATCACTCACTTAGTTTCACCTTATCTTTAAATAAATGTAACCAGAAGGGACTTGTTCGGCTCGCCACCTCCTGAGTGATGTGAATTATTTATACAGTCTTCATATGCATTCGTTAAGCCGCACACAGCCAAGTGGAGAGGAGCTGTTTGTCTCTCGTTCAGCCAGAAGCGTAAGACTGCAAGGTCGGGGTACACAGTGAGAACATCCGTGAGGCTCTCCCTGGCTGGGTCGTGGAGAGGAAGAATCACCTGTTGTCTCTGTTGCTTCCGAGGGAGCTACTGAGGCTGCTCGTTCACGGGGAGGGGTGGGAGTTGCAGGCCCAGCCTGCAACCTACCTGGCCTGTAGCAAGGATCCCTGCAAAACAAGCTCAGAAATGCGGCGTCGCCAGCCAGCAGAAAAGCATATAAGTAAGAAAAGGAGGTGCATGGGGCTTCCTTGTGGCGCAGTGGTTGAGAGTCTGCCTGCCGATGCAGGGGACACGGGTTCGTGCCCCGGTCCGCGAGGATCCCACATGCCGCGGAGCGGCTGGGCCCGTGAGCCATGGCCGCTGAGCCTGCGCGTCCGGAGCCTGTGCTCCGCAATGGGAGAGGCCACAACAGTGAGAGGCCCGCGTACCGCAAAAAAAAAAAAAAAAATAGAAACGGAGGTGCAGAAGAAGGGTGATGCTCCAGGGAAGTTTCCTATAGAGCATATCAGTCTGGGGTGATCCCCAAGACAAAAGCATGTTCTGGTGAATTGGACATTCTGGTTAATAAAGCTTTAGCACGTGGTGCTGAGATGGGACTGGGAGTGGAAGGTGCTGGGCTAGAGCCCTTCAGCCTCTCTGAGCTTCATCCACTCACCCTCCCACATTGCCTTCCTCCCACAGTTGCCGTGAGCAGGCAGTATATGCAAAAATGCGTTCTAAGCTCTGAGATCCTACATAATCATCAGTTAGACATTGCCACACATTTCAAACAATAAAATTTAGGGACTATCTTTTTTCTGCAAACTCTTGCATGAAGATGTTCCTTTTCCCATCAGAATTCAAGGGCGCTTCCCCAGCCCCGAGCTGCCAGCCCTCACTGTGAGCAGTGATTAGGGGCACGTAAACTTCCTAGGTATTTGAGAATTGTTTGGGATTCAGGTTTAACAGGAAGTTGCTCTTTTGCGTGGGACTCTGCAATATTCAACCTGGAAAGGACACTAAGGCCGAGAGAGAAAGAACTTACAAATGGATTAGATCTTTTGGGGTCCTGTTGGAATTTACCATGGGGCAACACTCTCTATGCCAGACATCCCAAACTCAGCTGTCCATGAGAGCCCAGCAGGTGACCTAAGGAGAGAGGTGAACCTGGCAGCAACAGGTCAAGTAAGTAGGTGTCCGGTAAAGGAGGCTTCTGCCATCAACCTCGCTGGGACTATAGCCCCTCTGAGATCTGATCTTTCTATTTTTTAAGAGGAGCACGAGATCTAACTTCCCATACGAAGTCTCCTGAATTTCAACAATATTCTACTTTAAAAACCTTAGTAACACTCTGCAGGTCAAATACAACTCACCAGAAGTTTGCATCCCACCCTCAAACCACTTATTTGCTACTTATTTTTGTTCCTACAGTTTTGAGTGCTAACACTCTTATGGTAGCTCTTGTTTAAGCGTCACTTCCAGATAAGGAAAACAGCTTGTCCCAGTTTTTCCAGAACTTTCCCAGTTTTAGCATTGAAAGTCCCATGTCCTGGGAACACTTCAGTCCCCAGCAAACCGGAGCAGTTTGTCACTCTGCTGCCCGAGAGAGGTCGGCGGGTTTGGCTGATTGTTTCTGAGAAGTGACAATTCACCTGTTTTGGCATGAAAGGTATCTCTGGAATCAGACAGAAGCTGGTTTACATCCCCCTTCTGTCACTTACCACCTGGGTGAGACTTTGGACACGTGCCTAGACCTCTCAGAGGCTCAATTTCCTTGTATATAAAATAAGAATACGAACAGCATCTATCCCCAGGGCTGTTGAGATTATATGGGATGCTGACCATGAAACTGCAAGCCCAATACAGATAGTTACTATCATCATTGCTGAGTGTTGACCGTATGAGAAGGTTGGTCCTAACTGCTGATCAAAAACCCCAGGACCGGGCTTCCCTGGTGGCGCAGTGGTTGAGAGTCCGCCTGCCAATGCAGGCGACACGGGTTCGTGCCCCGGTCCGGGAGGATCCCACATGCCGCGGAGCGGCTGGGCCCGTGAGCCATGGCCGCTGAGCCTGCGCGTCCGGAGCCTGTGCTCCGCAATGGGAGAGGCCGCAGCGGTGAGAGGCCCGCGTACGCAAAAAAAAAAAAAAAAAAAAAAAAAACAACAACAACCCAGGACCTTCTGGGCTGTCCTCTGACAGCTGCACGCCCATCTCTTCTTTGGCCCCTTGGCCACACCCTTTGAGGTTCAGAGTCTGGAATATCTGTGATACTGGGTTAGGAAAGGAGGCTTTACCTGCCCATGGGCTCCGCTGCAGGGCTTTGCTCAGTAGAAGGACTTTGGTCTCCCACACCCGCTTGGCTGTTTGAGGGATTATACCCTTTCCCTGCAGGCGCTAAACCAAAGCAAGCTACTGACCCGAAAGAAGGAAAGAGAAGAAAAAGTAATATGTTTGTTAGAGTGTGTTTGTTTCCTGGCCAAATGTATCAAATCATGGCTTCCCGTGACCTAAAGTTGTTCTTAATAGCTTTCTATGATCTAATTCTTAGCCCCCCAAATTTACCAGTTAAAAAGGGGAAATGTCATGGAGATCCACTACACGCCTAAGGAGTTATTTGGAGTTGTTGAGTCTGTAGTATAGGGCTTTCAAACTCAGTTTTGAATAAATATCAAACTCCCCAGGAGACAGAAATGGCTCCAAAGAGATTTTCCCCAGGGTCCCGAGATCTGTAAATCGAGATAATTCTACGCATGGCTGCCCGAGTATGGAAATTACCAACAAAAGAAATTAAGAGAAGGAGCCCCGTGATTGGACTAATGCATTGATCAAGGCGTTCTTCTCTGTTTCACTGCCAGCACGGCACATAAATAACATGTGGGCAATTACCGTGAGTAAATTATATGTGTTTTATAACCTTCCGTGAACATCTTTCCTTTAAAAAAAACGGCAAAACAAAGCAAAACAAAAATATTCCTCAGGGGAACTGAGTATCAGAGAAAAGAGTAAAATATGTTTTTAAATTTTTCTGTGGGTGGGAAGAATGGAGCTGGGCCAAGCGGGCCCCCCTCTGTCACAGTGCTTAACCTGGAGTTTGGTTTCCCTGTGTGGATTTTAGATGAATCTGTAACTTTTTCCTTCCTGCATGCTATTCTCCCTAAGCTTCACCATCGCCCCTCTCTTCTGCTATCTCTGTCTCTTTTCCTTTTCCTCCTCTGTATCTCTGTCTCACTTGACCTTGAGATCAAGATCTCGTCTTTTCACGTGAGAATAAGACATTTCCAATCCCAGCACGTGGCACCAGAGTCTCAGTCAGTAGTCAGTGGACCATAGGGGCGGAGAGTGGGGCCACTGCTTACATCTTTCAGGCTCTGCTCATGCTTCTGATGCTGCTGTTGCATTTGAAGGAATGTCAATTGCAGGAAGGAACTTCCCAATGGGTTGGCCAAACAGACAGGCCCAGGTCCAGGACTCCCTACTGAGCAGCCTTACCCTGCAGTGGACCAGCGCAGCCCACCATCCCACCCAAGGGTCCCAAGGAGGCCACGGGGCCAGAGACTCACTCTGCTTTGGAGCGTGTGGGGATCAGCATTCTGGATGCCCATCTCTCTTTGGACCACTGGTCCAAGCTGTATCCTGCTTTTCCTTTCTCCATCACGGCCTCAAGAGCACACCCACTTCATCTCTAGAACTCTTTCGCCACAGCCACGGTGCTAGACTTAGTCTCTGCTCTCACACAGCTTGCTGCCTAGTGGGGAAGACAGAACTATGAACACACACCGTCACATATCGTCAAGTGTCGGGTGGGCCCAGTGCTTATACAGGGCCTCTAACCCTGCCTCCTGGTATCTGGGGAGGTTTTTTTGCAGGTGGTCGCATATGAGCTGAGATTTAAAGGCTGAGTAGGAATATTCTTATTCCTCATCTAAACAAACAAATAATAGCAGAAAGTACACTATGTGGCTTTTCCAGCCCGTGGCACCCTCCTCCACGCGATGCTGATGCTCTGGCAAAGTGCCAACAGCCTTACCTTCTGCTCTCCTCACTGGCTGGCAACCTTGACGTTCTGGGCAAGGCTGACAGGTCACTAGCCCTATAGGCTCCAAGAGCGGGGAGGACCAAAGCTTCCGCTACAAAACCAAGGCAGGCTTAGTGCCAAAATAAACTAAGGTCTTTCTGTAAACGAAAGTTTTCCCGTTTGTCTCACCATTTTTAAAACATTTGACCAATTCTGGCAAAATGTAACCCTTACTAAACATTCAGAGGCCACCCCTTCAATTGGATCTGTGGCTCAGTCACTGACACCAGAGGTCTTCCCTGAGCCCTGGCAACTCTCTTGAGGGCGTGGGCTCCAGAACTAGGTGGATCTGGGTTCGAATTCTTGTTTTGCCTCTCCCCACATATGCGATCATGACACCTTTCTAAGCTTCTGGTCTTTCATCCATAGGAAGGTGTGATAATAGCAAAAGTATAGCTCACTGTGATATCAAGTTCAATCATGTCCATGAAGCATCTACTCCAGCTCCTGGCACATTGTGAGCGACCAGTACATGAATGCAGATTCCCTTCACCCTTCTTTAACGCACATGCAAATTGTTCTTTCTCTCTCTTTGGTATGAAACTAGAATCACGAAGAAAACTAGCAGGCTGTGGCCAGGGACCTGCCAAATCTTCATGCAGACCTCCCCAGGCACCACCACCTCCAGGCCCAGTGGATGCCGCCTTCCACTTTCTCCTCTGCAGACAAAGGAGGCCACCTGTGATGGACAGAGCACCCATTTTTTGTACTCTTACTTTTTAAAAAAATTTTTTTATAATTTATTTATTTTTGGCTGCATTGGGTCTTCGTTGCTGTGCGCGGGCTTTCTCTAGTTGTGGCGAGCGGGGGCTACTCTTCTTTGCGGTGTGCAGGCTTCTCATTGCGGTGGCTTCTCTTGCTGTGGAGCAGGGGCTCTAGGCGCGTGGGCTTCAGTAGTTGTGGCACGTGGGCTCAGTAGTTGTGGCTCTCAGGCTCTAGAGCACAGGTTCAGTAGTTGTGGCACACGGGCTTAGTTGCTCCGCGGCATGTGGGATCTTCCCAGACCAGGGCTCGAACCCGTGTCCCCTGCATTGGCAGGTGGATTCTTAACCACTCCACCACCAGGGAAGTTCCTTTTGTACTCTTTCCTATTGGAGCATCATTCGAGGTCCTTAGTGTCAGAAGAAGTCATTTGTTCTCACTACTTGGAATCTGCACTTGCCCCTGGTTACAGAGGTGAGGATGCTTTTCCCTGCTTGGTCTTTCAGCATCCCCCAAGACATCTGTATCCTTCCCCCACAAATAACTTCCCTTCCTTAGAATGACCTTTCCTGCCTTCCCGAGGTAGAGTCCAGAGCTGAGCCTTCCCACTTCTCCCTATGCATTCTGGCTGACTGCACCAAAATATAAAAATCTTGATTTAAGTATTTTTGTATTCAAGGATCATACGCAAGTATTCATTTGAAGGTTCAGTAGCATTTTGAAATGAGAACATCATATATAAAGATGTCAGCGATGGAGCCTCCCACAGTGAGGTTGAAAGAGAGAGAAGAACAAAATGAATAGAGGGGTTCCTGGGATCCAAGAAATTTTAACATCTCATTATTTAGATTACCCTACATATAATTTTCCAATATTTGGTATTATAGACTTTTGAAGGTATTGGTTAAAATTACTTCATGACTGACATCAATTTAGTCTTATTCATTATCTAGCTAAAATAAAACCTTAAAAATAGCTGATTAGAGTAAGTAAGCAATTTTCTGATAAATGCAAATTCCCCACCATTTCCAAAGGAGTGCTCACAGCAGACAGAAATAGAAGGGCCAGGGGGTAATGGTCCTTCAGTGTTTCAGCATCCTGGCATGGAGCAACGTGGATTCGGAAATGCTCCTAATGCCTGCAGGATTTGATTGTGTTTGGAACATGCCCAGGTTTCCCCTCAACCTCTTGCCTCCATGACGGACCGAACACTGCGGACTACACTGCCCCCAGTGATGGTGACTGTGGTGCAATCGTCTCGTGTACTCATGGCCTTGATTCTTCTCCCAGTCCTTTGTGAGCCAGTGAACCACAGGACGGTGATGTCCCTGCCATCCCAGAATGAGCGCAAACATGCATCTCCGCGTCTCATCTGGGCCATCACTTGGGGGTTTCCTCCCCAGCCACACAAGCTACCCAATCACCTTCTCAAAACTCACGGCTCCTCAGCCTGGCTGGACCCCAAATTCAACACCACTGGACTGCGCCTCCAAATCACAAATCTGCACCTGGCACCTGCCGGCCTAGCAGCTACAGAAGCCGTCTACAGGGGTTGCTCGCTTTGGGATGATGTGGTCTAAGCAGGAGAGATCATCACCCCAGAGAGACTCAGTGGCTAGAATCAGCCTCAATCTCTACGTGGGCCTACATGGAGGTCAGCAGTTGGGTGCACAGAGGCTGTTGTAACTTGGAGAATTTGGGGAGGCTTCCCCTACGCACGAGGAATTTCAGCTCCTAGGGTTTTCAAAGGGTCTGAATTTCCATCCAGAGATAGTCCTGTGGGTCAGGTGTTTTGTTGCAAAGCCCCTAGTGCCGCGTCTAGATGTGTCCCCAGCCTTGTCATTCCTGGCCCTGCCCTGCGGGTCTGGGCTCCTCTCAGGACCTGATGCTGTCAGTCCATTGTCTGATTTACTTTCCTACAATAAACAGGAGTGCTGCACCCCGTTCTGACCAAGGGTGTGGTGTTCAGGGGCCCACCCAAGGACCAAAATGCACCAGGACAGTCACATCTGCAGTTAAAATATTGAAATAGCATCGTCCTGGTTGGCAAAGGGCCCCCAAAGGTCCCCCATCACCCTGGCCACCCCATCCAGACCCCTGAATCACAGCCCAGCAACCCAAGAGCCCATGACTAGCAGGTTCCAGCAACCTGCACCCATTTTGTTTGTACAATAGAGATTGTTAGGAAGTTCCCTGGTGGTCCAGTGGTTAGGACTCCACTCTTCCACTGCCGAGGGCAGGGGTTCAGTCCCTAGGGGCCAGGGAACTAAGATCCCACAAGCCGTGTGGCGGGGCGTGGCAAAAACTTAATAATAATTAATAATAATAATAAAGGTTGTTAAATATTTTGGATAATAGCCCTCCTTCTTCTATGGGAAGGAAAAAGGTCTTCCCTTCCATACTTCACCTCTGTCCCCATGAATCCAAGGCCCTATAGCCCATCTCACAGGGAGTGAAGTTTAGGAGGGACTTGTGTTAGGAAGTGGATGATGGGCCACGTCAGGTGAGTCAATCTCACCTTGGAGAAGAGATAAACCTCGCCTGCAGAATGGCCAGCAGGTGTCAGGCTGGCCACTGTCCTCACCAGCCTTCACCAGAGGGGCTGAGGGTGACTGTCACGGCTCCAGGCACAGCCAGTCGTGCTGGGGATGAGGGCAGTGGGATGACTTTGTTCCTTCCTTTTCCCCATCACTGTCCCCCTGCTGGCACTATATACCTATCCATGTGGCTCTCCTCACCCTTTTCTTAGGTCCTTACTGGGTGTGGAATAACCTCACCATTTGTGCCTTCAAAATGTTAGCCTATGACAAAAGCTGTATGCTTGGAATCGCAAAAACTTTTTCTTTCAAACAATTAGCTCTGCCATTTTGAAGCTCCTTAGCTTAGAATTTTCCTCTTATTTCTTTCTCTGAACGTTTCTGCTGCAACAACTCCTTCATCAGGTCAGTGACGATGGGAGGCTCCAGCTTTCAGAGCTGAGGGTCAAGGCCGGGGTGTAGAGAAGTGTGTATGTGACCCCGTGAAGAGATGTTGGGCCAAGACACACGAGTTCCTTCTTCTCCTCCAGCGTCTTATTCTTTTCCTTCTTTGGGGAATTGGCCACCCCCTTCCCTGTGTGTTAAAGGTTGGGAGAGAACCGAAGACATCCTCTCCAGCACAGATCTTGCCATTACCTTGAGTAACATCATCTTCCAGTTCCTTCCCCCCAAAATCCAGTCCCCAGCCAACCACTGGCTCTGACCTTCCCAGCACTGCTCCCCAGTGGCATTTAACATGCCCACAGACTATGCTGTGACTGTGGCCACCTCAACCATGACCGCTGCTTCTTCTGGCTTTTGCTCAGTGTACCCAGTACTTGTGTTCTTGGCCTCATCAGTCCTTTTGACCCGCCCAGCCCTCTGCTTTCTCCTACTATCCTCCCTCTTTCTTCCCTTCTTCCCTATCCAGGACCCATCCCTTCACTCCACCCGCCCACCAATCCTTTATCTAGCTCTTTTCAAACTTCTCTACTCTCTTCAAACTCTTGACCATGCCATCTGTTTATTTACTCTCACGAAGTCATGTGGCGAAATGTCTTATAGAAAACATAGAAGCCATCAAAAGGGAACCCCTTCAATTTTCTGCCATTCCATTCTCAAGAGTTAACTCTATCATTTTTTCCCTTCTCTTCCATTGCGATAGAAGAAGTGTCCCTCTACCTGTCCAGAGTAAACACCTGTGTCGGGGATTTCATTCACTCCCTTCTCATCAGGATTTCTCTCTATCCCTTACTTACCCCTCTATCCTCTACTTCTTCATCCCTGCCCTTCACTGACTTTTACCTGTTAACCTTTGAGCAAATTCAAATTATTTCTCCCATATAAAGTTAATACTGCCCCCAAATCACCACCTCGTCCAGCTACTCCCCCCTCTTTTATCCTTTACCCATCTCCACTCCCATTCCTTTGCTGTTTCCCTCCAAGTGTGACTGGATGTTTCTTGGGTAAGTGTTTCTTAATTTGTGCAAATGGCAGTGCATTCATTATCTTATTCTGCTTCTGACTGTTTTCACCGAGCCCTGTGTTTGTTTGTTTGTTTGTTTTTTGCGGTACGCGGGCCTCTCACTGTTGTGGCCTCTCCCGTTGCGGAGCACAGGCTCCGGACGCGCAGGCTCAGCGGCCATGGCTCACGGGCCCAGCCACTCTGCAGCATGTGGGATCTTCCCCGACCGGGGCACGAACCCGTGTCCCCTGCATTGGCAGGCGGACTCTCAACCACTGCACCACCGGGGAAGCCCCGAGCCCTGTGCTCTTATACCTGTGCCTGTTGTCACGTGATCTCATAGTCTGCAGCTTCTACTGCTGCATGGTACCCCAAGGTGGGCATCCACCAGATGACACACCTTCCGCCCCCCAGAGATGGATGCCCAGGTTTCTTCCAGCTCTCCAGAGTCATAGGCAAGACTGCAATGAACAGCTTTGCTCAGGGCCTTCTGTTGGACCTGTGTGAGAATTACTTAGAAACGTGTACTGAGGAGCAGAAATGCCCAGCCAAAGATCCTGGTTGTCATTTTGACTCACCTCTACCTGATGGCTTTCCAGAATGCTTGCATTGGTCCACACCCCCACTCACTCCCCATGAGAGTTCCTGTAGCCTCATGTCCTGCCAGTAATTAGCATCCTCTTTTATGCCCGTCCAATAGATGCAAAGGGGCATCTCCTCATTGTTTTAATTGGCATTCCTCTGATTACTCATGGGTCTGAACATCTCTTTAGACGGTTTTCAACACTTTGGATTTCTTCTTTTGTAAATTGCTTGTTTCACACCCTTTGTCTCTTTCCTGGGTTGTTTCTTCTTTATCTGCTGGTGTTCTTTGCATTATCTTGCTACATCCCCTTGTTGGTCAAAAAAATTGCAAACGTCATTTCCTATCTGTCATTTGTCTCCTAACTTTGTCCATAATTTTTTTAATCAATGATAAGTTGATAGTCACTGTCACATCACCTCTTTGGCTGACCCTGGAACACATCTTTGCTTACTTGTTTGTACAATGGAGAGAATAAGGGTACTGCCTTCACAGTTTTGAGGATTCAAGGAGATGGGGTGTGTAAATCAGATGGCAGTGCTCAGGAAGCACCATGGGTGTAGTGGTCATAGTATTAGTAGTATTGGTTCTTTTCATTGGGGTTTATGGGTTTCTCAATGACAACTTAAGAAATAGCATAAGTGAGGCAGGAGCTAATCAGATTCCACATCAATCTGTCACCTGCTCTCTCTCTCTAACCAGAACCACCTGTGTATGTAACTCAGCAGCCCCAGGTGGCGATGACTTCACCTTATCCATAAAATGCGTACAACCCAACATTTGAGTGTCTATCACAAAAGTGCATCTTCCCCAAGCAACTTTCATACTTACTACGACCCTGCTGAGCGTTTTGCAAAGTTCCAAACCCATCTAGAAAGCCTTTGGTATGTGGGTGCCTCCTCGCCTATCTCTGTGGATCAGATGAGCAGTGAGACTCCCTCGTTAGGAGGAATGACTTCAAAAGGCTGTCTGGGTGGGACCTCCTTGAACTGCGTTGAAGTGAGTCAGAATCACACACATTTCATTTCTCTCCCTAACATAGACTTGGAAATTAAAGGCAGAAATCTTTGTCAAAATGCATCATGGCTGTGATAAGAGACAAGAGCCCACAGTGAGATATTTGAGCTGTTTTAACAGTTCTGATCTCATCTGAGCAAGCTGAGGTCCTCGTATAGAAGAGGAGGTCCTGAACACCAGGCAGGTCCCCCAGAAGCATCTCCTGCTGCCAGAGGAAAGAGCCATCCATCAGGCCCTGACCTGAGTCTGCTCTAAGTGAGCTCCAACCTGCATCTTTCTGCTCCTCCAGACTGTAGAAACCCTCACTCTCCAAAGCCCTTCTATTGCTTCTCAAGGAGCAGAGATGGCTCCATTCCATTCAGCTGTTAAGGTGGAAAGAAGTCACCCTATCCACCTACTTCACTCAACAGATGGGGAAACTGAGCCCACAAAACCGAAGTGAATCTTCTCAGTGGAGCACAGCTGGTAGGTAGGAAATGCAGCAATAGAACCCGGGTTCTTTTCCTTATGCTTACAGAGAGAACTGTCTCTCAGAGGAGACTTCAGGGACAAAGTCTTAACCTTCTCAGGGGTTTATGTTTCAAAGTAAGCTCCTGAGGACTCAGCTACAGGAAAGGGTGAGCCAGGAAAAGACCCATTGCTGGACACCTTTGGAAAACATGGCCTCCGATGGCCCCTGGCTGAGATGGTACAGCAGGAAATAATCACGTCTGCAGCCGCCTCTCTCCCCATGCTTTCTGTGAGGGAGGCACTGCCTCAAGCCATCCTTCAAACCTTACCTCACCTTGTGAGACAGAATGTAACTGGCAGGGCTGAAATACAAAACAATTCTGTTGAAAAATAAAGCTGGATTTCTTCCTAACCTTAGAAACCATGGTGAAATGGAAATGGATTAAAGACAACTATCAGAATTACAACCATAGAACTGGTGTGAGTTATCTATTGCTGAGTAACAAATTACCCCCAAATATACTGGCTTAAAACATGTGTATTTTCATCCCCATGGGTCAGAAACCTGGGTGGGCCTTTAGCTGGCTCTTCTACTTCAGGGTCTCTCTTGACTGCAATTGAAGTGTCACCAGAGCGGCAGACATCAAGTCTTGACCGAGGAAGGATCTGCTTCCAAGCTCGTATGAGTGTTGGCAAAATTCACTTCTCCACTGACTGTTAGCCTGAGGACCTCAGTTCCTCACTGACTATTGGCTGGAGGCTGCTCTCAGTTTCTTGCAACGGGGGCCCTCCAAAACGGCAGCTTCCTTCATCAGTAGCGTCTGCTAGCAGACTGAGAGCCACAATGTAATCATGTAGTGACATCTCGTCATCTTTGCCATACTCCCTCAGTTAGAAGTAAGTCACTAGGTTCGGCCAATCTTCCAGGAAAGGAGACTTCACAACTATGTGAATACCAGGATGCAGGGATCTTTGGGGGCTGTCTTAGTAGCCTTCCTACCATAGGACTATAGAAAAAGAAATAAATTCTGTTCAACTGAAGACACTACAAATAGTTAACGGGCAATGATGGAATAAGAGGAGATCGCTATGATGTCCAAAACTGACGAGGAATTCCTATAAATTAACTAGAAGAGGATAGCAGCCCCAGAAGGAAAAATAAATGTACAACGGCTATATTTAGGCAACTTGCAGAGATTAAAAAGGCTAATAAGCATATAAAGAAATGCTCACATTTATTAGTAATTAGAAAAATGCCATTAAGACAAGATAGCACTTCACACCTTTTTGAATGGCAAAATAGACAGCTGGATAATGCCATGTGTTGGCAGGCATGTGGGACTCTTGTCACTGCTGGTGGCAGTGGAGACAGCATCTGGTCCCACCTTCTCAAATTGACTATATGTACACACTCTAACCCAGCAACTCTGCCGCTCGACACACGTATCCCAAAGAAACCCTCGCCCTCATCCCAAAAGACACTCCTTACAGCAGTGCAACCCAAGTGCAATCTGGGCACCGTCTCCCGGGAGAATGGATGGGCATCGATATCCAGATGACAATAGGACCAGAAGCATTAGATTGTGTGTTCACAGGGCAACACGGGTACATGTCAGAATCATGGTGCTTGGGAAACAAGAAAGATACAGAATGAGATAAATAACAATATTACTTACATAAGTTAAATATACATGCAAACTAAACAAAAACGCACATGAAAAAAAATTCAACAGTTTCCTGTAAGGAGTAGAGCAAGCAGTTGAAGGGGAATAAAATACACAACACAAGAAAGGGACCATGTACAGACCAGTGATAATAAAGCTCTTAGAGCTGAGGAATGTGTGGACTTAACCTTCTGTCTCTGAAGAGAGGAAAACTCGAACAGAACAGAACAAAAATTTTGCCCAACTGTCCAGTCCATTCTGTAGAGTGTGGTGCTCTGCTCTAGGCAAGCACTCGATTTAGTCTGTCTCGTCTGGATGCCATGCCAGCTCTTTTGATCCCAGTGCTGTTTTTTGACAGGAGACCTACTAATAACCATGAGAATTTGTGCTCCTTGTCATTGCTCTGGAAAAACAGTTTACGATAAATCAACCCACTGACATTGCCTTCATTTTATTGCTCCAGGAGCTCTGTGTGTATTTACATGTGCACGTGTGTGTGTGTGTGTGTGTGTGTAGTCAAACAGTGATGGTCTCTCCTGGGAATTAATGACTCTGTAGATTGATGCATTTTTCAGAACTGTTAATTTGACCAGACATGAACTCTTACACGGCTTCTATCTTCTTCAGATACTGAATTATTTCTCTTATTTTTATCTTTTTCTATTTTTTCAAATAGCGTGTCCAAATAGCAAATAGTAATCAAGACTGGACACTAAATAATTAAACTTTTGGTTAAGCTCAAAAATAAAAGGCATGAGTTCTGATGTGTGGGAAACACACACACACGTGCCATCCAGCTTCTCAATGAGGTTCTAGCTTCCAATATTATCAGCACCTGGCAGGATGAGACTATTTTATGTAAATGGATTCATCATTATTAATTTCTGCTGGTGCTGAACGATTTATGAACTGCTTTTCGAATGTAGAAAAGTGGTTCATGAATCAGAAGGAAAAATGTTCCCCAAAACTGGCATCGATAAATAACGACTTTTATTCATGGAGCCCGCCCATGGTGTCTTTTATCTTCAGCAAGGATGGAATGGAAATTACCAAGTCACCGCAGGGGTGGGTGTTGGGGACAAACAAGGAAGCAAGGGTCGAAAAATTGGAGAGGCGGTTGGCTCCTGAGAGAGAGCCAGCGGGCCACGTGTGGGAATGGCTGAGACTACCCTCCCTGGGGCCGTCTCCTCCTTTCCCCTTTCTCTCATTCCCCTGGAATTATGCACTGGATTAAATCAGCTTCACACTTATCTAATTGCAAACTGGAGCCAGCAGCCAGTGTTTTTAAAAAAATCTTCATTGGATTCACTGTCTCAAGATAGAACACAGCGGAAAGCCATGCAAAGCTGAGTGACAGCTAAGGTGCCAAGTCCAGGCCTTTTGTCTGGAGAGACCTCTAGAACCGCTTTGGACCTACAAGGTAAGGACAGAAATTAGGGACTGTTCAATAAACACTACTTGATTTCACAGGATCCAAAGTCAGCAGCAACAGGAGATTTTTGGTACCAGTTTTACAAGATTATTTCCAGGTTCTGCAAATTAGATTTTGCTGAACTGCTGCCTCAGATATTTCAGGTTTGATAACCCACGAGTCAGGTGAGCAAGGCTTTCCCAGCATCGGAAGAGAGGGAATCTGAGGCTGTCCCTGGAGCACTGAGACCTCTCTTACATGGAGAGAGATGTCCAAGTGAGCCGTCACCTCAGCTGCCTTCAGATGGGACGGCACTTAGCAAGCCCTCCCAGGATGTGGGGGTCCACCAGCTGTCTCTACCGCTCTCCAGAGGATTTCTCAAGCTCCAGTCATCTGGAACAGCCTGAAACTACAGGGGGGGTTACCAGGATTGGACTGAGGCCAATGCATACCTACTTGAGCAGTATGGGGACCAGAGAGAGAAAAGCAACGGGAGAAGTAGCAGGCCCACTCTACCTGCCAGCTCACTCAGTCAGCTCCACCAAGAAACAAACACGAAATGGGACCCCGAATCTGCAGTCCCTTCTGGGTCTCCTTTGCACATGTCTCTCCTTGGGTGGCCAGCTGATGGGTGTGATTCTCATGCTTTAAAATATTCATTTTTAATACAACTACTTAATCTAGTGTTCAGTGGCAGAAACAGAGATCTGTTTCAGCACCAGAAGATAAATTGAAAAAAACCGGGTTGTTGGAGTTGTGGAAGCTCCCACAGGCATTTCCAAAGGGATGCCTCACCAGCCGGAGAGACTTCAATCCTCAGATAAGATGTGGCCTCACAGCCAAAGTCAGCTGGTTTTCTAGATTAATAAACTCCTAGCCTTTGATCCTGTTGTGAATAATCCAGAAAAGTGCCTTAAAGGCAAATAAATAGATAGCTTGTTCTGTTTTGTTTTACAATAGTTCATCTTCGCACCATTTCTGGGCAGCAAAGAAATACCACTCTCCTTATTTAAAGGTGGAGAGACTGAAATTCAAAGATGATAATTATCCTACAATGATATGACAGGAAGTTGGAACCGAGTCAAGATGAAAACTTTCCGTTTCTGCATCTTCCTCCCAGAAATGTATCCATTCAGTAATTGAGTGCCTTCTGTGTCCCAGCACCATACGGGGCCACAGGAACAGAGCCATCAGCAAGACCAAGAAAGCCCCTGCTTGTCCCCAAGGGGTTTACATTCCAAGGGGAGGAGATGACTGTAAAAAAATGCCATAATGAAATAAAACTGGATGATGAAGAGGTAGATATTTTTCTAGAAAATGACATGGTCAGGGAAGGCATCTCTGAGGAACAGAGATCCAATGAAAACAAAAAAAAGGATGCAGCAATGGGAAGAGCTGAAAAAGAGTCCAAATAGAAGGGCCAGCATGGATGTCAGCATGACACATTCAAGGGACAAGCAAGACCAACCTGGACGTGGCAGGCAGAAGGGCAGAAAGAGGTGCGTCTAGAAAAGCAAACTGAGCCAATCCCGTGGAACCTATGGTCAGGTGTTGGAATGTTATCTAAATGCCATGGGATACTTTGTTAGATTAGTGACTAGGAAGACTGATTTCAATTACTTTATTACCACGGAACTCCATTGAAGAAAGCACACTTTAAAAAAATGCAAAGAAACATATTTTCTCCACCTATTGGCAAACCCAGTCCTCAAGGAGGCAAGAGTGGATTGGCTGTCACTGGGAGCTGAGTAAATCACCTATTGCCTGCAAACGTCTCCCCTGGTCTGGTTGCTCCAACGTAAGCCAAACCTCTTTGATACTCGGGACACCAAGGGTTGTCCAACTCTGAAGAAGTAGGGGTTGAAAGAAAAGGCATTTGGGAATTAAATATATGCTCCAATCAGTTGAACTTTTATACAGATTGACTGCAGTGAAAAATTAAAGCTTTGTGTAATCCAATAAAGTAAAATCAAAGGCCCCAAATAAATAAATAGTTGTCTTTTTTTATTAGCTTTCCATCACCCCTGGCTTCATTTGTAAGTTGCATTGTGTCACCTCTCTCTTCATGGGCAAAGTTGCCTCTGAAAACTGTTCTGTTCATTTGAGCTCAGCAACCAGGCTTAAATGTACCAATATACTTTGTTCTAAAGTGTATATTTTTTCTGTCTCCCAAAGACATAGTGACTACTCCCTTTTATGGGAAACCAGTTATTAATCCAGTAAGTCTGCGTGAATCAATATCTTTGTGAAATGACACCGTGTTCAAGTTATTTTATGTTATGTTGATGGGTAGCTAATTTTGGAATGGAGACATTTCTTCGAGAAACAGACATAGCATAATTTAGTGGTGAAAACGTCAATCACTATAGGTTGTATGTCTTTGTTCAGGCAAAAGAGGGCAGATTTATTGAGGGAAATGCAGCTATATATTCCCTGCTGCACTCTGACCCAAAACATCCATTTTGCTTATAATTTTGTTTGGCAAAATGACATCAACTGCAATCACTAACAGAAAGACAATGCCAAAAGCCATTGTTCTTGGGTTCTGATTCAAAAGTATTGTTGCAGGGCAATATGGTGACAGCTTCAACAAGGCACCAACATGATGGTGCTTCTCTCTGCTGACGGATCTACAAAGGAAGATCTGCATAGTACTAAGCAAATTTGGAAAGTTTAGTCTGGGAAATACACTTCAGACTAACTCCTTTTTTCTAGTATCTAACAGCCCGCAGAGAAGGGTGTGGCCCTTAGATTCTCTGTCTACCCCTGACACATCTTCTTCCTCAAGGCAATTCTCTTTCCCCTGTCTTTCCCATCCCACTGGTGTTTTAGGCCAAAACAAAAGGTATGGGAAGGAGAAAAGGGGGAAATCCAATGGACACAGGAGGGGAGGGACAAGGAAACAAGAATGTAGGAAGACTCAGACATTGTAATAACCACTGACAAGGCTGGATAAAGAAAATTCGCAAGCACATCTGGATGAAGAGTCGTTTTGATACTGAAGTGGACAAAGTGTTTTAACTGAATTTTAGGTAAAATGGTAACCTGGGAACATATTTTCATTCCAGAGTGAATACGAAAGTGCTCACTTAGCATGATAAGGAATTTCTCTTCTAAGCCAATAATCACCATCAAAATTAAGACTACAATAATAGACACATTTGTGGTAAATTGTTCCATTAGTGGCCCCGATGAGTCATACCTCCCAGTTCCAGGCCCTCCCACATTGACTCTGGACTTGGCCACGTTACTTGCTCTGGCTAACAGCTCATCAGCAAACATGAATCAAACACAAGACTGCACATTGGGGGCTGCCCTCTTGGACCATTGTTGCTTATGAAATCTTAATAATGGATAATATCTAAGCACTACTTTTTTTGAAAAGTTAAAACATTTTACATGTATTATTATTTATCCTTACACAGCCCTCTGAATTAATAATGTTACAAGGCCCATTTTACAGATGAGCAAACTGAGGTACAAAGGTACAAAGAAGTAAGTGCCTCGTCCAGCGTCATACAATGGGCAAGTAATGGATCAGATGTAGACAAGGCTAGATGGGACTTGAGTCTGGGTAACAGTCTGGCTCAGAGCGAGGAGTGAACTGTGATTCACCACCCTTACTGCACTTTCCCCTGGCAACTCTCCTGCCCACGCCACCCAAACAGGTGTGAAAATTTAATTGCTCTTAGTCCAGGAAACCTGGGAGAGTTTCACTATTTCTGGACTCTTGTCCTTTGCCCGGAGCTCTCTGTTTCCATGGGGCCTTATTCATTCTGCTCCAAAAGCCACATCAGAACATTGGTGACAAAAGAAAACTTTAAGGATGGGTGGGCTTATGCAGCGGCCAAAGACACAGAGATGAAGGTTTGAGAGCTCTGGCCTGAGAGTTCTAAGGGGTTTGGGGCACCCAGAATTCGTAGTTGAGGGAAAAAAGCTTTTCACTTCTGCCTAATAGAACATATTGAAATGAGGTTTGGGCACCTCTTGGCCTTCCTCCCCCCAGAGCAGTCCAACGCTCCTGGTGTGCTCCCACAGACACACTGAACATTGAGACGCATCGTCACATCCCAGACGGGAGTGTTCCCTCCAGCTCCTTCTGGGCCAAAGCCCCACCTCACCTCATCCCCACTTTGTAAAGGTGCTCATAAGCTTTGAGGACTCCAGAAGTCAAAGGGCGATATAGGAAGGGGAGGCGCCAAGAAACAAGACCCTCCCTAAGACCCCAAGAATGCAGGGTGGCCTGGGTTTTAATCGGCTGCTGTCCCTACCCGGTAGTCCTGGAGAAAGATCTCCCAGCACAGGATCTACGGCAGGGCACACACCAGCTCCTACTGTCTGGAGGACAGGGTGAGGGGCAGGGCTGCGGTGGGACTCATTTCATCTGCGTATCCAGGCGGAGCTAAGAGCAGCTGTGTGTGTAGCAGTGGGGGTGGGGTGAGGGGGTGGGTACTCATAGACATGTAGGTGAGGGGCTGCCTGGAGGATGGTATAGGAGGGGGAGCAACCCTGTAAGCTGCCTTCTGACTCAGAGGGTAGGACGGGGCCAGGGCACATCCGAGCCTCCAACACGGTCTTAACTCTGGTGCCACTTCCCTGCCAACAAACGTGAACTCTATGGACTGACGGTATCCATCCCCAAAGAGATACTGAAATCAAACGTCACCTACTGGAGACAAACCCTCTCTTGCTGACATTTAGTGATTACAGCGCGGAGTTACAGCAGGGAGGAATGGGCTCACAGAGAGAGCCTGGGGGAGGGGCACCTCCTCTCTCCTGCCTGATCTGTGGGACAGGACACCTTTATCCCAACTCGTCCAGGGTCCACAGTCCAAACACTGGAGCCAGGGCAAAGTCAGAAATGAAATTCAGCTGCAGGGCTCCACCGTCCCAAGAGCTTTCTCCCAAGCCTGAGCATCTATCGGAACTCCTGACTCCTTCCATAGATGACATTCATTCCCTGGAGAGAGCAACCACCCCCAGAGTGGGGAGTGGAGTGGCTGCCCCCAACCAGCTTGCACAGAAGCTGTCTTCCTCTGCCTCACATGGAAGCATTTAAAGACATCCTTCAGTTCAAGGCACCTCTGATCTCCAGCACTGACTCCCTGGCCCCAGCAGCTGGGGGATTTCAGTTCCAGCAAAGAAGTATTTCCCAAGTTTCTCAAAGACACTCAGAAAGCCCCAAGGTGGGGGACCTGGTATTCTCAGGAGGTCTTGTCCAGGCTCCTTTGTCCCAGGAAAGGGCTTATCTGAAGGTAGAACAGACAACAGAGTCTTGCAGGCGTCCGATCTCAGTGCCGCTCAGATGCACTGCTCTCCTTTCCTCTCTTTAGGTTTCTTTCATGAGATGTTCTCCATCCCAGGCAGGAAAACCATTTCCCTGCAAAATACAAAATCTATTGCTGAGCACTGCGACGAGAATTAACCTTGATTACTACAGTAATTTCCTAATCAAAACTGGAGACCTGCTAATCAAGCTGGAATTGCCAGCTGCTTGATTTTTATAGTAACATAACCAAAATTGAGCATTTGGTAAACAAGGGGTGTGGCTGTGGTGGGAAGACCGCAGAAGGCGAGGCAGGGCCTGCCAGGCTGGACGGAGGCTGGCCTTCGCTGCGCTGACCTGTCGGCAGGTGTGGCAGAAACAGACATACCAGAACCTCTCCTGAATGGGGCAGGAAGGCCCACTGAGACACATACAAGGGGTGAGGTAGGGGCCAAACCAGGTTCTTCTCACATGTCTTGTCTCAGGTTGCGTGATGTGTTCCAGAAGCCAGCCCTTAGACGAGGGCACCGGTGTGGCTCTTCACGTAGGAGGTCATCCCAGGAAACATGAGGGGGGAGGCAGGAAAGGGAGGCAGGTCATGCAGGCGTCCGTGAGCAGGTGGCTGCTGTGGGCAGCGGGGTTCGGGCCTGCTGGGATAGACTGGGACCCTGTGTGGATGAGCCACAGGCTGGTCCCACCCAACGGGCGAAGGCTGTTCCTGGTGGTGTAAGCTCCCTGGCATTCCAGGATGCCTCACCTGCAGGCACAGGCAGGGTCCTGTGGTGCGAGGGGCTTGCAGTAGGAACGTCGCATGTGAGCCTCCTTGAGGATGCAGATGTGATATGGGTGGGGCTCCTACCATGTCTGCTACACCACACAGCTCTTCCTCGACCTTCACACCCACAGGAGACCTCAGCCTCTCTGAAAGGCACCACGCTTCCTCACACACCTATGCGTGTGTAATGCTGCTCACTCTGCTGGGGATGCAGGGACGGGGTCAGCTAAGGAGCCTCCCTGGAGTCGAGGGACGTGCCTGTGCCCAGAGCACCTTTCCTTTCTGCCCCAGTAGCACCTGCCACTCTGTGCTCTTCAATTTCTCTTTCTATCCCTTCTGTTAGGTGAAAGGTTGGATTGTGTCCTTGTCTGCATCCTGCAAGTCTTGAAGAATCCCTGGCACACAGTGGGTTCTCAATAAATTCCTGCTGATCAGGTGATTTGACGAATGAGAGGCTAAGCTTGAGTGACCCACTCCACGCTCAGACGGCAGTGCCCCTCTCCCACAGGAGGAAATAGGAAACCCGGGTTCAGCCTAGGCTCAGCTACCTGGGACATCACTCAGCGGCCTCAAAATTCTAGGCAGCTGAGTCAAGAACTGAAGGGAGGGGCTTCCCTGGTGGCGCAGTGGTTGAGAGTCCGCCTGCCGATGCAGGGGACACAGGTTCGTGCCCCGGTCCAGGAAAATCCCACATGCCGCAGAGCGGCTAAGCCCGTGAGCCATGGCCACTGAGCCTGCGCGTCCGGAGCCTGTGCTCTGCAACAGGAGAGGCCACAACAGTGAGAGGCCCACGTGCTGCAAAAAAAAAAAAAAAAAAAAGAACTGAAGGGAAACATTCTGACTCTGAGCCACAGATGCTGCCTGGACCTCAGACGATCCTCCCCTGCATTACTCTGGCCTGGAACCCCTGACTCTGAGGACCACATCCATCTCTGGCCTCTCTTTCTTCTTGAGGCCAACGTGGTGAACAGCGTGGCAGTTAAGGGTACGCATACTGGAGTTCGCTGTGAGCCGCTCCGTATCCTATGCTCTCGGCAAGTATTCAATAATTAACAACGATGATCAAGGACACTTGGATTTAGGACCTCTCCCTGAAAGCAGTGCTCCTGGCTGCTGTGCAGGAAACAGGCTGAAGGGGGCAACCCTGGTGGCAAGAAAGTCTGTCCAGGGGCTCGGCTCGGCACAGATGATGGCAGTGTGAATTAAGGGAAGGGGCGGTGGGCACAAGAATGGTCATGGAAGGACAGAGAGGGTAGGGGAAACTGCTTCCACACACGTCCGCGCCCCCAGCCTGAGCTCTCCCAGGCCCGTCTCAAGAATGCTCAGGCTGTGGCAAGTCCTCTTGTCTTAGCCTTGAGAAAGGAAATAAAGAAGGTTTTTCACCAGTGAATCTAAAACAAACCATTCATGAGAGTCAGAGAGTGGAGCCTTCCCCAGGGGCTGGGCCTAGAGGAGAGACTGCAGGGAGGACTGGCCAGCAGAGAAGAGGCTTGGCCTGGGGAGTGAGCCTGCGACAACCAGTGGTGATGGGCCGCCATCGTTAATGCAGCAATGGTGGTGAGGAAGACTAGAAAGGTCTGACCAGCCCTCAAAACAGAAGCTGCGGGCTTCCCTGGTGGCGCAGTGGTTGAGAGTCCGCCTGCTGATGCAGGGGACACAGGTTCGTGCCCCGGTCTGGGAGGATCCCACGTGCCACGGAGCGGCTGGGCCCGTGAGTCATGGCTGCTGAGCCTGCGCATCCGGAGCCTGGGCTCCGCAACGGGAGAGGCCGCAGCAGTGAGAGGCCCGCGTACCGCAAAAAAACAAAACAAAATAAACCAGAAGCTGCATCTGAGGGATTTGCAGGAGGTGTCTCTGCCTAGTGGTTTTAGAGTCTGGAAAGATGCAGAAGTCAGGGAAGAAACCCCTCTGAGCAGTCATGGGTCACCCACTCTCGACGCCACAGAGACGTCAATATGGAGAGACTTACCATTCAGCGCCACGGACGAGGAGGGCAGGAGGTCCATAACAAAATGCCTCTGCCGCTCACAGGCTGCTCCAAAGTGCCAGGGGTGGCAGGAGCCTACCCAGGAGCCTCCCAAAGCCTGGGTAATGCGAGTACTGGCATGCACTCCCTGCCCGCCCTACACCTCTGTCTCTGTGAACGTGACTTCAAGCAGTAACCCATAGGGATGCTGCAGGCTGCCCTCTGAGTAACCAGCTTCCGACGGAGCTCAATAATGATGCAGTCAGTGGATACCAAGGAGAAGGGGCCCCACGGCTACTGTGGGCACAGCGACACGCAGCATATCTGTCTGTCTGACCTCACCCTGCCACCCTTCTGTATTATGTTTGGTCCAGGAGCCAGGGCTCTTTTAAAATGAACTTAATTGCTCAAAGAATACATGAACATGTTCTTACAGTAAAAACTTAAAAATTATAAATAAAACTAAAGTTCCCTTTGACCCTCCCCATTCCAATCCCTCCTGTATAGGCTTATAATTATCCACACGGATGCAGCTTCCAGTCGCTTCCTTTGTATTCAGAGAAGACATAGATGGTGCAGGTGAGTGGGAAGTTGTCGTTCTTGCTGTCCTTATTCTCTCCGTGAATATGATTGGATGCTTCTCTGTTGCTCAGAGGTGAGCTGTATGTCCTATGTCTGCTCACTCTCTACTTACCCATTTCCCCAGTGATGGGCAGTTTGGTTAATTTTGGCCTTTGCTGTAAGCATCCTTCCGTGTGACTCCTTGAGCAAAGTTTTACTGAAGCGCACACCCAGAGACAGAGATGCTGGAAGGGCAGAAGATCTGCACATCTTATTAGTCATTCTAGAGATTGCCAGTTTGCTATCCTAAGGGTTTGTAACACACATACTCCCACTCAGTTTCCACATCCTCCCAGCCTTTCATGTTGTCAGATTGAAAAGTTTTGCCAGTTTGGAGCATAGGATGCTGTTTTATTTTGCATATCATGGACAACTGGTGAAACTGAGCAGCTCTTGGTTTTGGCCGTTGGGTTTCATTGAAGAAGTTCTAGCCTTGTCCATTTTTCTTCTGAGGTGTTTTTCTCTTTATTATTTATTTGCAGTCATTTATGTGTTTAGAGACCCACACATATTTAGTTATTAGATGCTACAAATCATGGAGATCTTTTTCCCCTCCTCCAACTTCTCCCCCTCTTCCTTTCTCTTCCTTTTTTGGGAAAATTCAGGTACTACTGAGAAAATATCTTTACCTGTGGCACATTCTGGGACTTCTTCCTACCTCACCTCTGCAAAGCGAAAAGCCCCAAGCGTGTACCTGCTGCTTTAGGAGAGAAGCAGTGCTCGTCCTCTGCTTCCTTGGAGCTTTACGATGAATAAAAGCCATGAATTCTGATGATTCCAATGGACAAGGATGCCACGGATTACACGTGCTCACACCTCTTCTCTAGGGTGGGTGGTAGACACGACTAATTAATCAGTGAAACCCCTCTCCCTGGACCTAGATATGGCCTCAGAATCCTTCCTAACAATAGCAGCCACCACACTCAGTTGGAGTGGGCATGTAAGAAATCTATATGCTGTCGCTGCCCCAGCATAACCAAGTGCATTTTAATCATCCCAGTTAACAAGGGATTCAAAGCCTTTCTGCCTCACAAGGATTATCTTATCGGAGTTTTCATTAAAAAGAAAAACCCAGCTAATTGGTTTGACCTCACTGTTTAGGAAAATGATGATAATAACAAGCTAACGTTTATTGAGTGGTTACTATGTGCCAGACATGGTGTGAAACGCTTTCCACGTATTTTCTCGTGGAATCTAACAGCAGCTCCTTAAGTGAAAGAATGTCATGTCACAGGATAGAGGCAAACACAGTCCCTCTGTTGCTCTCACGTTGACCCTTTCCTCTCCTTCCTCTCCTAAGATGCTGCTGCAAATCATCAGCTTTCCTTTCCGCCCAAACCATTATTAGTTAACGTGTTTTTCTTCTGAGATGTTCAAAAACTTACTGGAGCACAGTGAGGTTTCTTGCCTTCATGGATCTGGAGTGTAGCTCTCAGCTCAGAGGGGAAACGTTAGAATGAAATTTCACTGGATAGTGGTGCCCCGCCAGACCCACCTGTAACGGGCCATGGCTCCTATCTCAGGCCACTGTGAATATCAGTGGTAATGAGTTTGCACATCTCCAGAGGACCACCCTCAGCCCTGGGGGAGTCTCCTCACCTGGAAATATCCTGGAGGTGGCCCAACCAATGGCAGACTAAAACAGGAATCCAAAAGCCTAGACCCCTTGCCTCAAGGTGGGACAACTCGTGGTGCCATTAACACTCCAGAGTTCCGCGTGGACCTGAAAGTAGACTCCGGCTGAACCAGTATCCTTGCCTTGTCTCCTTCCCTTGTCTCCCCGCCCCTTTCTCATCCCCTAACAGGTTACTTAGGACAGCACTCACTCCACGAATCCCTAGCCTGAATGATCTAGGTACACTTGGTTCCAGAGTTGAAACTTCTGAGTATCTTTGCTTTAAAAACTATGGGACTCCTTTATCCATTTATCCTTAACTAGACATTTAGGTTGCTTCCTTGGCTATTGTAAATAGTGCTGCAATAAACATTGGGGTGCATGTATCTTTTCGAATGAAAGGGGGGAGGGATAAATCGGGAGATTGGAATTGACATATACACGCTACTACATATAAAATAGATAACTAATAAGAATGTACTCTATAGCACAGAGATCTCTACTCAATACTCTGCAATGACCTATATGGGAAAAGAATCTAAAAAAGAGTGGATATATGTATAACTGGATCACTTTGCTGTACAGCAGAAACTAACACAATATTGTAAATCAACTTGACTCCAATAAAAATTAATTGAATAGGGCTTCCCTGGTGGCGCAGTGGTTGAGAGTCCGCCTGCCGAGGCAGGGGACACGGGTTCGTGTCCCGGTCCGGGAAGATCCCACATGCCGCGGAGCGGCTGGGTCCGTGAGCCATGGTCACTGAGCCTGCGCGTCCGGAGCCCGTGCTCCACAACGGGAGAGGCCACAACAGTGAGAGGCCCGCGTATCGCCAAAAAAAAAAAAAAATTAATTGAATAAAACTGTTGGGTTTTATTTAAGTGTAAATTACCCAGATAAGCACCCCGGTTCTCGCCTTTTGCTTTTGCATACGTAAACACGTCACTAATGCTAGGAGAGTTCTTGTATTCCTTCATCCTCAGCTGTCCTAATAAAACAGGAAGCCAAGGCCATCAGACCCATTTTTGATATGGAAAAACCAAGTCACAGAAAGGCTAGTTTGCCTATGAAGTCTCTGTCTGGCAGATGTCACGGGTCACCTGATTTGGGAGTCGAATATCTGTTTCTGTCAAGCTGCTCTGAGCTTCAGTCTGAACCTTCCTCACCACCCCCTCATCTCCCTGGATCAGAAGTCAGGGCCTGTCCTAATATGACAGATGAGAATGACCATCTCAGTTCAGTCAAAATCACAGGAATTTTCTGGGTTCTCTTCCTTCTTCAGGGGCTTCAAGTTCATACATCCAAGCAAGTCAGCATTCCCTGCGTTCCCTCTCACCTCGCCAGCTGCCTCATGCACAAGGCTTTATTCTCCCTGCAGTCTCCCAAGAAGACTGAAGAGCCCACAGAATGACCTCAGGACAGAGCTTCTGGTCCACTGGTCCTCTCCTACCCCCAGCTTGCGGACAGGTGTCTCTTTTAGAATTTCATCTGGAGGTGCCAAACCAGCTTGAGGTTTCCAGGTGGAAAGTCATATCGAGAGGGGAACTGAACAGTAAGTATTGAAACCCAAGAATTTCCTCCTCTCCTTTGCATCTGTATCTGAGGTGGTGACTCTCTAGAGAGGACAGGTGGACACTTTGCATTCAGGAGTGATATTGGAAGCTAGACCTTCAAATTGGCAAAGCACAAAAGGCAAGAATACATGGCGAGTTTCTGTGCTGCTGCAGGGTGGTTTCCAAGTTCATGCCAACTTATTCCACAATAAAGAGCAACCTGCCTCACTTTGCCAAATCATGCAATCATCCTCTCCCCATTACATCAAGGAATGGGAGACGGCAACACACAGCATTACGACATCACAAATCAATTTTATTGAAAACGTATTAGGTTTCAGTAAAACTGAAGAATCAGACACCAGAGGAGAGGAAGCCAGGGGAGAGGAGACAGCATACCAAGATTTACTTCTGAGTACTACAAAATATTGAACTAAAAATAACATTAAAGATGAAATTTGTAATGAATCTCAAACTGCTAAGTTCCCCAAGGCTGGGTCTGCCAAAGGCTTTGCAGCAATCTTCTGTTCTTTGCTGTCTTTATTTAAATATCTTATACAGTTGTCTATGTTCGTGTGCAGGGTGAACTGTCATTTACCTTTCAGTCCACTCGAAAATGGGTCTTAGGCTGTGTCATCTGAGCACTGGGTGGAGTGGGTCTGAGCTGAGCAGGGAGTTGGAATGGGGTGCTAAATGAAGACAGATACTTAATGTACTCTTGGTGTACTTAGATTTGGCTGTCATGGTTTCTGCCTTAAACCTGATTTGTAATTCTATGGGTTTCGTGACATTATGATAAGATGAGATGTGCCTAGGACTCCCATTTAGCAGGGACATTGATGGGCATTTGAGTTAAAGAGAGTGGTTGACGGGAGTGAGGCGGGATTCGGACCCAAGGCTTAATGCTCGGCGGAGAGCCAGCTCCGTCTGGAGCGGTAGGATTTCATGCTTTTTTATACATTAGACTTTGCCAAAGTGAACTTTTGGAAGAATAAAACATTTCCAAGATAAATTCAATTTTCCCTAGTGTTAAGCGTAACTTTCTGTGGCACTGGATGGTTTACTTGAGTTTGGGCGAAAGAGTGCATTTTCCTGGTTTGCAGGCTGAGAGGGGGGATAGAGAGTAGATGGTGAGGCCGGGGAAGAAAGCAAAGGAAGGAGGAGAGCAGGGCGGTGAGTGTGGAAACCCTTGGAAGAAGACCCTCTCATACTCATCACACGAAAGCCTGTCTGTGTGTGTGTCTGTGTGTGTCTGTGTGTGTGGTGGGGATGCAGACATATCCCCTATGAAGCTCCCCATTTGTTTCTGCAGAGGGGCTGGGGTGCCCAGCATATTGGAGCATCACATACAGAGTCTGATGAGCTGGACAGTCTGGAGTGATGAAGATGCAGGGGGCACAGGGCCCTGCACAGTCCCTTCGCCTTCCCTAGCTGCTGGCCAAATGCCACCTATGCTCAGCCGTCAGCTCCTGGGGCAGTGCCTTTCCCTGCAGCCTGGCATAGGACGAACAGCTTCGTCTCTGCCAGTAGAAGGGTTTCTGCTCCACCCTGCTCCTGACATCCCCCCTTCCCCTGGCGTATCCCTGGACCTACCCACCAACACCTTCACTTTCAAAGGGCTCTCTCCAGTGTTCAAGACTCTGACACCTGCCAGTGCTGCTGGCAGTGTGGCCGGTGGGATCTGTAGGGTGTCTCCTAAGAGGGTAAACCATGATTCATGTAGAAACATTGGTGGGGACATAGTTACAAAGGTGTGGACATCACCCCAGGCCCCCTACACTGGCTTTTCTCTAAGAGCCATAGATCCAGGATACATATCTGGTTTCTCTCAGTACATACAGGGAATAGCCAGCGCTGGGCAGCTCATTATCTCTTTGCTTCCCGCTCCTCTGTCCCCACCTTATGCTCCTCCCATATGTCCATATGTCCGTGCAGGATCCAGCAAACACCACAGCACTCAGGCTGGACTGGCTCCAACCCACACTCAGACTCTCACAGGTTTGCGACCGTGGGAAATCAGCCAGCCTTGCTACAGGGAGTTGAATGGTGGTCCTCAAAATGATGTGTCCATGTCCTAACCCTCAGAATCTGTATGTCCTTGTCTGGAAAAACAAAAGGTCTTTGCAGATGTAATTAAGAATCTCAAGATGAGATCACCATGGGTTATCTGGATGGGCCCTGAATCCAATGCCAAGTGTCCTTATAGGACATGGATGAGGAGACACAAGAAAGGAGGAGAGAGCAATGTGAAGACAGGCACGGATGGGAGTGATGCTGCCACAAGCGAAGGAATGCATGGAGCCACTGGAAAAGGCAAGGGACAGAATTGCCCCAAGAGCCTTCGGAGGGAGCACATCCCCGACTTCAGGACACCTTGGCTTCAGACTTCTGACCTCCAGAACTGTGGAAGAATAAATTTCTGTTGTTTTAAACGGGCCAGTTTGTGGTCATTGTTATGACATCCCTAGGAGACAAACATGCTCTCTGACGCTCAGTTTCCTAGTCTAAACGGGAACGTTGTCGTACCTGAGGGAACTTCGAGGGAGTGCGTACGTCAGGGTGAGGGTCAGGTAGCCAAGAGCTGGCACCACTGACCCTCGTGATGCCCCCTCCTGCCCTTGCCCCACGTGCTCTGTCTCCAGTATCCACATATTCTGGGATGACTTTCCTGGCTTCCCTCCGCCTGCAGGAATCCTGTCCCACTTTCAAATGGTGTGTCCTACTTGGCCATTCAGGACATCCACAGAGACTGTTCTCTCCTGATTGGGGGGGGGGGGCGAGTACTTGACCTCAGGGTCAGCAGGCTCCAGCCCCAGCCCCTGCTGGACATCAGGGTGTCAGAAGAGCAGCTGCCCCTCCATCTAGGGTCCTTGGGCCTCTACCCAAACCATGCCCGGGGCCGTGCTGTTCACAGAGGCCCACGCAGTTGCAGCCGCCGTCAGAGCTCCTTTGGTTGCAAGTAGCAGGGGCCACTCAATCAGTCTCAAGCAACCTTGCGAATTCTGTCATTAGGAAGCAGAGGACAGAGGGGGACCCCAGGGCAGGGAGGATGGGAATAATGCCAGGCCCCAAGCTGGCGTCTCCTCCTCCATGTCTCCCTCTGCAGACGGCTTTTGCTGCTTCTTTAGGACAGAAGAGAGAAATCCATGGGTCCCAAGCCACTGTCCCCAGCACATTGATGGGAGGAGGCTGGCCCCCAGAGCCTTCCCACCCTAAGTCCCTTCAAAAAGAAGATGACCCACTCAGCCTGGGGCAAGTAACCACTCTGGCTCCACTCCACAAGACGATGATAGAAAGGCCAACATGGCCCTGAGTATCAGTCTTGGAAACTGGGGTCAGTTCTCAGACACAGGGGGGACAGGTAGAGCAGATTCCCTTCTTCCCCCCGGAAAAACTTCAACCATTGCTCATCATTCCATCGGACCCCAGGCTGTATAACCAGACGACTTTCTCTGGGGGATCAAGCCTGACCAGGCCTCTACCCACCCCAACCCCGGTGACCTGCTTCTCTGCAGTAACTTGCTAATTTTGTAAGTGATAAGGAGGGTTGTGTGGTTGGGGATGAAGAGGAGGGGCCTGGTTAAAACTTCAGCCTATGCATCTGTAGAAACCTTCCCCCAATGACCCACAATTCCCAACAGGACTGTCCTGGAGACCCTCGTCAGGTTATGTGTATCCTGAGACCTCCGGAATGTGTGAACCATCTAAGTGTTTGGGTCCTCCAGCCCTCCAGGTTTTCGGAAGAGGTGAGGGCAGAGGCCAAGGCTGGCTGTGTCCAGAAATACTTGAGGGCTGGCCTTTTCCTCTCCCTTCTACACACGGGCTTCTCCTAGACTGGGAGGTCGATCTCCAGACAGGGTGTCCATAGTCTGGGGTCTTTACATCCTTCTCCCTTCCTGTGTCCTCAGTTGGCCTCTCTGGGCCTCAGTCTCTTCATCTGGAAAATGGACATGGTAAGGCCAGGCTGTGGTGGTCCTGAGCATCCTGTGAGACGCTTCGAGAAGGGAAATCATGATACGAATACAACACTTCAGAGAGACTCCGGACAAGGCAGGGCCGCTTGGCTTGCCTGTTAGGAAGGCAGCATTGCCATTGGTAGGTGTGGAGTCAGGCTCTTGGGACGCAGGATAGGGGAAATGCCGTGAGCAGCCTGGTATCCCTTCTCAGACAGAGAAGAGCCAGGTCCTGGGAGGGCAGGGCCGCCTGCCTGTCTCGCTGTGGTTCTGCTAGGTTAACTCCCAGCAGGAGGACGCCCTGCCCTGCCCTCTCTTTGTCCCCTTAATCTCTCTATGTTTCCTCACTGACCCTGAGCATGCACTGACTTGTGACCCTCTTGCTGATCACAGAATGCGGGCATTCACACGAGAGAGACAAGGCAATGATGAGCTCTCCGCAAACCTCCAGCCAACAGGAGGGGGAGGGCCAGCCCTCTCCCGGGGACGCCACAGAGCTGCAGCCTGACCTGTGACTTTGAGCTCTTCCCTAGCAAGGAGGACACGTGTCCTGGGGAAGCTGGCCAGAAAATCGTAGAGAGGGGACAAGGGACTGCACATCTGTGGAGCGAATACTTATGGCAATATGTGTACGCCCAGCCTGTACCTGATCACCAAGGAAGCCACGGGTGGTAGCCAGGACAATGGTCCCCAAAGACATCAGGTGTCTTAGGCCATTCAGGCTGGTATAACAAAATATCACATACCGGGTAGTTTAAAAAAACAGAAATTTGTTTCTCACCGTTCTGGAGGCTGGGAGTCCAAGGTCAAGGTGCCTTCATGGCCGTCTCCTGGTGAACGTCTTCTTCATGGTTCACTGTGTCCACACAGATGGGAGGGGAGAGGGATCTCTCTGGAGCCTATTTTATAAGGTACTAATCCCACTCTTGAGGATTTCATCCTCGTGACTTAAGTTCCTCCCAAAAGCCCCAGCTCCTAATGCCACCGTCTTTGAGGGTTAAGATTTCAACATATGGGTTTGCATATTTGGACCATAGCAGGTTCTAATCCCTGGAACTATGAATGTCACCCCATAAGGATGTAATCTGCAGATGTGATTAAGTGAAGGATCTTGAGATGGTTTGATTATCTTGGTGGCCCCAAAGGCAATCACAAGGGACCTTAGGAGAGGGAGGCAGAGGGAAATTTGACACACACAGAAGAGAAGGTAATGTGAAGATGGAACGGACAGAGGTTTGAAGATGCTGGCTTTGAAAACTGGAGGAATGCAGCCACAAGCCAGAGAATGCTAGCTGCCACCAGAAGATGGAAGAGGCAAGGAATGGGTTCTCCCCCAGAGCTTCCTGCTGGAGCAGGACCATGCTGACACCTTGATTTGGGCCCAGTGATACTGATTTCAGACCTCTGGCCTCCAGAACTGTGAGAGAATAAATGTCTGTTGTTTGAAATCACCAAGTTTTTGGCAATTTGTTACTGCAGACGCGGGAAACTGACACGCCATATAAGACAGGACTTCCTCACAAGAAGTCGCGACGGAACCGCGGCTTAGGGCACCAGATCCCAGAGTCACTAGCTGGGGGCTCTGTGTCCCCAAGCTCCAGAGCATGGGGACACAGTCAGACCTGTCTAGCTCCCCGGGTCTCTTCCGAGGGTCACATGCTCCAGTCAAATGTGAGCTCCTGGAGGGTCAAGGCTATGTGCTATGCATGCTCGTATGCCCCGAACTCAGCACAGTACCGAGAAATGAATATAAAGAATTATGTTTGAGTTACCAGCACAGGTAGGCAGTAATGGAATGTGAGTTAGTAAAGCAACAGGACAGGGTCTGCCCTGTGGATGGCAGATATGTGAGAGCATCTTCTTGTATTATTATTTGCCTTGCATTGGATAAGCCTCTTCAACCATGTGCCTTGCCTTCCCAACAAACCAAAAGGCACCTGAAGGTGCGGACCTCCTCCCTCTCAGCAGAGACCTGCTCAGGACTTAGCACTTAGCAGGTGCTCAGTGAAAACCCATTGACTGATTGGCTGGTGATAGATTGAACACCTGGATTCAGCTGTACCTGAACTTGCAGTCCCTTTGTCTACATTTCATCTAATCCAGTTTAACTGTTTTTTACCTGCCACCAAAACTAGTGTCAACTACAGAACGAAGTGCACAGTCCCAGGGCTGGAAGGGGTTGCAAACCACATATTGAAGCACATCCAGGTGGAGGATGAATATTTGCCCTGCAAGGCAATTTGCCCTGCAAGGCACCCATTGGCTTAGGGTGAACAGGACTCTGAGCTCTATTTTAAAATGTGGACTACAAGGGTCTCAAAATTCAGATTCTGTAATTCTGGGGAAGGCCCAGGAAGCTGCATTTTTAATTAGCCTCTGAAACAAGGGTCTTGTTCCAAGGCCACCTATGATAGACACTGATGAAACCCCCTGAGGTAGAAATAATGAAGCTTTCCAGCTTTCCATGGACCTGCCAGTGAACTTGAAAGTATGCTCTCTGCTTAAGCAATAGGCATGCTTTTTAAAATGCAGGAGAAATAAACAACACAAAATGATCTGGCTCCATTTGGGGAGGAGCCCAGCTGGACATCAGTCAGGATCTGTTTGCATGTGCGGATACTCCAAGGCAAAAGCCGTTGCATGAAAATGCAGTGCAGAGAAAATTGCAGCAAGACACTAAGTGAACAGGGTGTGAACGCACGGAGAAGTTTTGGTGTAATCATGTCTTTTCTGAGGGTTGGCGATTACTTCTGAAAATTCTGGATTCACAGCACGTGCTTTGGTAGAAGCAGCTGCCACTCTAGAAGCCAAACTTCGAGCCAACAAAGATTGTCCTTTGAGCTGAGTGTCCTTGTCTTTGAGATGAGGCCTGAGTCGCGCCAGCAGCCTAGCACTGCAGGGTTCTGGCCGTGTGTCCTATGCAGAGAGACCACCCTCACGTTGCTTCTTCTTCCAGGAGAGTTAAACATTTGTCCCAGTTTACCCTGGACATGCAGTATTCCCTCAACATTCATTTAAGAGCTGCTGTGGTGAATCACAGAGATAGGGATGGAAACAAGAGAGAAGCTGGAACTGGGAGTGAGGGGGCTATTGGAACCACAGAAAGGCATCCTCCCTTCTCTGGTTCTCAGCATCCCATCTGTTCAATGAGGGACCTGGACTCCATCGATAAGGGTACTTAGTAATAGGAGTAGTTGAAAAGGTTTGAAGTAGCACATGGACAACCCATGAAATAACAGTAGACACCACAATGAGAAATTTGCCCATGTTTTATTTAACTTTTTTTTTTTCTTAAATCACTGATTACAACAAAGTCAAAGACTCAGTTTGGTGTCAGGACACCTTAAACATCTTTCTCACATTTTGCTCACCTTTTTCGATAAAAAGGGAATAGACCTGAGGCGCAGAGCTCTGGGCATGCAAAAGCATCAGGCTAGCTTTTAGTGACGCTCTCTTTTTTTCATTTTATTCAAGGCAAGTGATTGTGGTCTTACATCTGCTGTAATAATGTAAAGGTTCTTTTCAAATAAATGTGAGTGAGGCATGCCACGGAGCAAATAAGCCCGTGTGCCACAACTACTGAGCCTGCGCGTCTGGAGCCTGTGCTCCACAACGGGAGAGACCGCGACAGTGAGAGGCCCGCGCACCGCGATGAAGAGTGGCCCCCACTCGCCGCAACTGGAGAAAGCTCTCGCACAGAAACGAAGACCCAACACAGCCAAAAATAAATAAATTTATTTATTTAAAGAAAAAAAATGTGAGCGAGGACAAAGAGTGGGACAAATGGGATAGATGCACTGGGTAAATATAAGTGCAGACGTTAGGTGGAGAGGGGTATCAGGTACCTGATATTTGGGGATACCTGTATCTCTCTATCCCTAAGAAACCCTCCAGCTCATCTTTCTGTCAGGCCTCGTAAGAACCAGTCAATATTCTCAAACGGCTACATTTTGTCCCTGGTTTCCATTTAGAAGCTAGATCTGCAATGACCATGGGCTATATAGCATGATAATTGCCTTTCTTTTCCTGCTGAAACCCCCAACCTACAGCCACAGAAAACATCCTTTCTCTTTTGTGCCACTGACGCCTGCACCATCCTGGATTCCCTTGACGCTAATATTTCCATCAAAAGACATTTATTTGGGGTGTGTACTATATCAGAATCCAGCAAATTTTTCCTCCTGCCTGTTTACATTAAAATTACTCATTATGATTCAAATTACTTTCAAATTATGCTCATCTGGATTTCTGTGCTTCATAAAGACTCCCATGCCTGTCTCTTCCCGAGGTTATAAGTTAAAGTATTTTTATTATGATAGAAACAACTTTACAGACTCCACAGACATTTGCTAAACTGTGGCTAAGATAGCTTCATGCTGAATAAGCCTTCTCTCCCGCCCAGACTGAAGGAGGGGAAACCGAGGACGAGAGGTTTGGGAATTAATGCTGCTTCAAGTATGAACGCGAGGCTTTGTGTGTCGGTTCTGGTGGTACATGAGTTCCAGCCCTGCGATATGGGTTAACTTCACCCATCACTGGCATTTTGGAGGGAGTTAGGTACTAGCCCTGGAGTCCTCAATAAGAATGCTGGCATTCTCCAACCTTCATCCACGAATAAAAAGTATAGGAAAATACATTTTAGCTACTATGAGAGGGAACTTTCTAACGTTCAAAATTTTCAACAAGGAAACGGGCTGACTTCAAATGTAGTGAGTCTGAAGGCACCACAGGAAGATTCTCATCAGATCTTCAGAGGCTGGATGGTCACCTGCTATCGTAGAAGTTCAAGAACAACTTCTAGCCCTAGTACTGTGCACTTCATCCCTGAGTTTAACAAGAGTTTAGTGAAAGATACCGGCTCAAATTGAATTAGATAAAATGCATTGTAGACAAAAGAACTGTAAATCCAGGTACAGCTGGGTCCAGGTATTTGAATGACATCCTCAGGAAGCCATGTCTCTCCCCTCCTCTTTTATACTTTCCTAGTGGTTTCGTCCTCCAGAAAGCAGCCAACAGGCCCTCCAGCTGCTCTTGGCTAACACCCTACCAGTCAAGTGGCCTGAGCAGGAGACTCTTTCCCAGTTGGTTCCACAAAGGTCTTGAGGTTTTCCTAAAAAATAATCAGAGACACTCACAAAAATCCATTACAGGAATGTTCATTTGTTTCTACTTTTTATTGGAAAATAATTGAAGCACCTTAAATATACAGTGTTGGAAGACTGATTAAATAAATAGTAGTATACCCAAATAGTGGAATACAGTTCAACCAGTAAAAATGGATAAAAAATGATACAGATGAACTTGTTTACAAAATAGAAACAGACTCACAGATCTTGAAATCAAACTTATGATTACCAAAGATGAAACATAGGGGGAAGTGATAAATTAGGAGATTGGGATTAAGATGTACACACTACTATGTATAAAATAGATAACTAACACGGACCTACTGTATAGCACAGGGAACTTTACTCAATATTCTGTAATAACCTATATGGGAAAAGAATCTGAAAAAGAATGGTTATATGTATATGTATAACTGAATCACTTTGCTGCACACCTGAAACAAACACAACCTTGTAAATCAACTACACTCCAATATAAATTATCAAAAATAAATAAATAAATAAATAAAAGTAGCCTGGATGAAAAAAATTTAAATAAATAAATAGTATAGCCAAGTAGTGGAATACTATGCAACCAGTAAAAAGTGTGCTTTCAGAGAGTAATAATGATGATAATAAAATATTACTGACATATTGTTAAGCAAGATACGGGAATGAGTAAATAATAAGGTCGTAGTTTTGTTACAAAATATTTATTAATGAAAAACTAGATGCAGTGAATTCCCTGGCGGTCCAGTGGTTAGGACTCAGTGCTTTCACTCCTGGGGCCCGAGTTTGGTCCCTGGCTGGGGAACTAAGACTGGGCAAGACATGCGGTGTGGCCAAATTCAAAAAAAGAAAAAGGAAAAACTAGATGCAAATGCACCAATATATTTTCTCCATGTGGAGGAATTACAATGATATTATAATAATTTTTTTCCAGGTTACCTATTATGAATATGTATTACTTTACATACTTAGGAAAAGGTAAACAAATATTGTTTAAAACCCTAGATTAGGTGTATAGTCGCTGACCAGAGAACCCCGGACGTGGGGCAGCAGAAAGACCCACAGAAATTGCTCATTCTCTGATCTGCAACTGGATTGGTTCTTATGGAATATATAGTCCACTGTGGGAGAAGGCAGGATGTTGTTTGCTTCTCTGATGACACAACCAGGAGAGCCGGAGCGATGGGCCAGCCAGGGACCTGCAGATGAACTCTGGCCCAGCTCCCAGCCTTCCAGCCGCTAGCTCTCAACTCAGCCTCGCAGATTAGTATACTCACACCCAGGAGACAGCATGCAAGGCCATGGTCAGAGGCCTCTGAAATGCAGTCATTCCAAATATTTAATGAGATTCTCTCTCTCTCTCTCTCTCTCTCTCTCACACACACACACACACACACACACGCACACATGCTATATTGTTAAACCAGAATGTATATATATATATATTTTTTTGCGGTATGCGGCCCTGTCACTGTTGTGACCTCTCCCGTTGCGTAGCACAGGCTCCGGACGCGCAGACTCAGCGGCCATGGCTCATGGGCCCAGCCGCTCCGTGGCATGTGGGATCTTCCCCGACCGGGGCACAAACCCGTGTCCGCTGTATCGGCAGGCGGACTCTCAACCACTGCTCCACCAGGGAAGCCCCAGACTGTATATTTGATATAGTTTTATGGCACAGACACTTCAAAACCTCGCAGGCCTCCTGGATGTCTGTTCATTTACATTTGGGCTTCCTAGTAAAAGCAGTATCACCTGAACCACACTCATCAGTGGCCCATGGAGCCATCAGGGTGATGGGCACACTGCAGAGGGAGCCCCAGCACCAATGCCCCTGACTACAGCCAGAATCCTGCAAACCCCTCAGCTGCAACGTTACAAGGTGACAGCCTGAAGTTGTCACCATCCCTGTCTGCTGCCCTCTGTTTCCAAGAGCAATTCTGAGACCCACCCAAATACCACACCTTCCCAAACCAGACCTTCCTCTGCCTGAATCGTTGGCTTTTTGCTGCTCTGCCTGTTCCAGATAATTCCTGACCCATCCTCTCCTCTTTTGAGGTCACCTGAGAATGGGTTTTAGGGAAATGTGAGTTGTGGCCACATATTTGAGGGTAGGGAGACCAAGACTTGGCAGGAATGACAAGAGAGAAAACTGCATATAAGAAGTAAAGGACAAATGCATTCACTTATTCACTGAGAGCCTACGTAAATATACTAGCTTCTCTGAACACAGTGCTGTGCAAGGGACACAGGCCTGTCCTTACGAGCCACAGAGGGTGACAGACAGTCAGATAACTGTGAGCTCATATGAGAACAGCTGGGTGCAGCCTGTTCAGGAAAAGTAACACATGGTATTTAAAAACAACAAACACCCCAACATAATGAATGAATGAATGAAGACTTATAGCAGAGTGGTCTGGCCCAGTTTGGGGGCAGGGAAGAGCCATTCAAACTGAGATCTGAGAAAAAGGATGGGCAGGAACTAACCCAGGGAAGACAGAGAGCTCCAGAAGGAGGGAGAACAAACGCCCAGGAGGGAGGGAGAGAGGATCCTGAGGTTTTGGGACCAAGAGCACGCAGGGAATTTAGGTCTGCTAGAGATAATTCTGGTTGTTTCTCCAGGAGCAGTAAGAAGTGGTGGGTTTTTTTGGGTTTTTTGGTTTTTGTGGGGTTTTTTGCGGTACGCGGGACTCTCACTGCTGTGGCCTCTCCCATTGCAGAGCACAGGCTCCGGACGCGCAGGCTCAGCAGCCATGGCTCACAGGCCCAGCCGCTCCGCAGCATGTGGGATCTTCCCGGACCAGGGCACGAACCCGTGTCCCCTGCATCGGCAGGCGGACTCTCAACCACTGCGCCACCAGGGAAGCCCAGAAGTGGTGTTTTGACTACCTCTGGCCTCCTGGGTGGCCCAGATACAAGCCCCGTCTTTCACTTCTGAGCAGGCCAGTTGAGCTGCATCAGTTCTTAGTGGACATGTTAAGAGAACGAAGAGCACTGGGGCCCCAGTGGCAGGAGGTCGTTGGACCACAGCCATGGACACAGTGGGAGGAACTGGGGGCATTTAGCTGGAGAAACTGGTCTCTGCCTTGAGCAGTTCAAGCCACCTCGTAGCAGACAGAGGACGGCTCGGAGTGAGCCTGGAGAGCGGCTTCCTGTCCACGGAGGCAAACTGCGGGGCTTGGAGGAAGAACCTGGCCATGGTGAGTGCTGCCCATGGCTCCTGGTCTCAGGAGGCCACACAGTACCTCCCCATCTCTGGAGGCAGGCGCTGGACATGTCAGGGAAGCTACGGAGGGGCTTCCGCACTGGGACCCTGCAGTTTCCCTCAGGAGGGCTCAGAGTCCCCAGGTGGAACCTAAATCTGGGTCTCGCCTTCACGCCTTCCCTCCCGCTCTGCCTTGGGCCAAAGATGGGTGTATGTGAGTCTCACTGTTGCAAGGGCAATAAAAAACAGGCAGACAAAAGCATCCAAGTGGGTTAGGCATGAGTCAGTGAGAGGTCTAAGGGTGGTCAAGCTAGGGGCTTAAACTCTGTCCTGGGAACTCATTCGCAGCATGCCTGGGCACGGGGCAAACAAATGCCCATCAGCGGCCCCGAGATCACACCTTTTCAGCGACTGGGCAGAAAAGCTGCTTCTCGTCCCTGGAGATTCAGGCGTAAGTCCTGATTCCAACTCTCAGCTGCCCAGACGGGGCCACGGGACCACCCAGTACCAGCCTCAGGGGACTGGCTGGAGGCAGCTCACTGATTCAGGCTGGACCACAGGTTCTCCCTGGAACTGGGTCCAGTGGAGGGGGAGGGGGACGCAGTTTCTAATCACCCAAACATCACCATCGTGGACTGAGAATATGGGAGAAGCACGTTCCTCCAAGGAAAACCAAAGTGTTATCAGTAGAAGAAGGAGGGAAAAGAGCTGGGCCATCAAAACCGACAGCTGTCCACTCCATTACAGAAGGACACCCACTCGTGGGCTCCTGGGTCCAACCCCACCTCCCCCAGCCTCTGCTTCAGCCCCAGAGAGCCTCCCACCGGAAGTGCTTGTGGACAGCAGGAGGGGAGAATGTCACCCAGTTTATACACTTTATCACAGGCTTAGAAAAACCCACCTGTGAAGATGAGGTTCTCCACCCTCCACACTCATGTTTGCTGTTAAAACAGCCCCGTCCCCTGCTCAGCACAGCGTTGCTGCTCTGAGAAGGTACACCTTCCCTATGACTTTAATTATCCTTCCAGACTCATTAGCACTAACAGCAGATGTTTTGACCTGAGGTGAGAAGGGACCCGAGTTTGGGGTTTTCCCTGAGCTTTTCTTCCCACTTCTTTAAGAAATTTTTCACAAAACATAGTATTTTTCTCTTTGGGGCCAAAAAAAAAAAAAAAAAAAGTGGAATTACATCTCTGACTTTTCTCCCTTCTTATAGAAATATTTATGATCTCTCTACTAAATAATGTATTTGAAGGACAACTACATAATGTATAGGCATAAAATAGGATGCAAGATTTTAAATTATGTAAACCTAATTAGGCTGAAAATCCGCTTCTACAGCCCCACATTTAGGTTTCCACATTCAAGGTACATGTTTCCTCCTTAGGTGAGTCAATATAGGTACCACTGTCCCAAAGATTCAAATTCATTACTGTGGGTGTTTGGATTTTTTTTTTAAAGCTTTTTTCTCATGCATACACACAGAAAGTTAAATGTTTTCTTTAATTTCTGAATGTGTAAGAAGATGTTCGTGGATTTTAGAGGCGCCAGACATGTGCGTGCAGAGTTTTCCCTTCTCTGCCCCCCTTCTCTCTATGGCTCCTCTGGGCGAGGGGACTGGATCAGGTACCAAGTAAGGTCAGGGAAAGTCCTCTGGGCAGGAAGGAGCAGCTCTGACATGCTCTGAGCAAACTTTCCGGCTTCCTCTTCACATGCCCTTTTGTCACTGGCACGCCTCTTCCAGGAAGGGGAGCTTCTGTCCCACTCTGCCTCTGGACCCAAGACAGCCCAGCCAGTTAGCACCATATGACTAATTCAGATTCATTGTCATGGATCAAATCGCAGCAAAATATTTCCAGTTGCCAGTCTCTGTTTTCCAACTGTCCCTCTGTTATCCATCTAAGTAAACATTTGTTCTGCTTATCTTTTTTGAGCAAAGACATGAATCACTCGCCCAGAAGAAAGCGTAGCAGCAGCTGTTGCATATTAGGAATCGACATTTGGGAACAGGGCCTGCTAAATGGGACTCCAGTATGGGCTTCGCTTTTTATTTGTCCTCATCCTAGAACAGGAAACTTAGGGCACTCTGGGAGACTCACCGCCAGGTCTGCCTACGATTGGTGGCAGGATACTGGAACAACCAGAAGCCCCCTACTCAGAAATTCTTCTCCTGGCTTGCCGAGGTAATCTTGCTGAAATCCCACCCTTAGTGCTGCCCTTTGGCTGAAGAGGGATGCTATTTCCAGTAGGTTCGTGGGACAGTGCTGTGGTTTTGCCTGAGGTGGCTACACACGGACCGGTTTGCTGTCATTGAAAGCATCTTGCGGAGCCCTCTGTCAGACCCTGGCTTCTAAGGAAGGATGGGAGGGAACCTTAAAACGAGGGGCTCTCAGAGTTTGGGGGCTTGCAGCAACTTGCATGGAAAACATATTTTCTAATAGGCTCTGTGCTGGGCATTTCTAAAAGTTTCATATAGGCGATTTAATCCTCAAAAACCAATCAGCTGGGAGAAAAGCCGACATAGTCAAAGCAGGCAACAGACAAAGAAACAGAAGTTTTGGATCAGAGAAGGCTTTGGGCCTGGTGGATTTTCCAGGCTGGGCTTGGAAGGGCAGACAGGGTTGACCTAGGTGGGGAGGAGGGCAGACTACACTTAGGTGGAGGAAACAGCTTTTGCAAGTGTGGGTAAGATGGGGATGCTTGGGCATAATTCTAATGGACCAGTTGGAACCGAGCAGAATAGAGGGTACAGATTCTGAGGAAGTTCCGAGCCCCTCTCAGGGCTCAGGGTCTAAACTGGACAGTCCCCCGCCCCCGGGTCGGGGGGGCGGTGGGAAGGGCAGTGAATTCCATCAGTCTTCTGCAGCCCAATGCCTAGCAGGAATCTGCTTACCACAGGTGCTCAGTAAGTGCATATTAGTGGGGAGATGGGAATGACTTTAAAGATGGTCTCCATGATCACAATTTAAAATTTTTTACTCAAAAAAGATAAGAATGAAAAGACAAAGCTATTGATCGGGGAAAAAATTTGTAAATCACTTACTCAATACAACAAAGAACCTGTACCTTTAAGTATACAAAGAACCCTCAAAACGCAACTGTAAGAAAACAAACAACTCAATTAAAAAATGGGCAAACACTTCAAGAGACGCTTTACCAGAAGGATGTAAGGATGACAAACGGGCATGTGAAAAATATTCAACATAATCAGCCATTAGGGAAATAATGGCTGAAACTTAAAACCATAATGAGATACCATTATATACCTATTAAAATGGATAACATTTTAAAAATACTATCAATACCAAGTTCTGGTAAGGTCTAGCAACAGAAACTCTCATGCATTGCTGATGGGAATGAAAAATGGTACGGTCACTCTAGAAAAAGTTTGGTTGTTACCTATAAACGTACACTCACCATATGACCCACACAGTCCTATTCCTGGGTGTCTTCCCAAGAGAAATAAAAATCTATCTTCACACCAAAACCTATATAAAAATGTTTGTAGCAGCAACAAAGAGAAACACATATTGATACATGCAATAATTTGGATGAATCTCAATGGCACTGAGCCAAGCAAAAGAAACCAGTCTCAAGAGGTTACATGCATGTGATTTGATTCCACTTCTGTGACATTCTTTTTTTCTAATTTGTTTTTTTTTTGTTCTCCTTTTTTTTCTAACATCTTTATTGGAGTATAATTGCTTTACAGTGGTGTGTTAGTTTCTGCTTTATAACAAAGTGAATCAGTTATACATATACATATATCCCCATATCTCCTCCCTCTTGCGTCTCCCTTCCAACCTCCCTATCCCACCCCTCTAGGTGGTCACAAAGCACCGAGCTGATCTCCCTGTGCTATGCGGCTGCTTCCCACTAGTTATCTATTTTACATTTGGTAGTGTATATATATCAGTGCCACTCTCTCACTTCGCCCCAGCTTGCCCTTCCCCCTCCCCATGTCCTCAAGTCCATTCTTTACATCTGCGTCTTTATTCCTGCACTTCTATGACATTCTTTTTTTTTTTTTTTTTTTTTTTTGGCGGTATGCGGGCCTCTCACTGCTGTGGCCTCTCCCATTGTGGAGCACAGGCTCCGGACGCGCAGGCTCAGCGGCCATGGCTCACAGGCCTAGCCACTCTGAGGCATGTGGGATCTTCCCGGACCGGGGCACAAACCCATGTCCCCTGCATCGGCTGGCGGACTCTCAACCACTGTGCCACCAGGGAAGCCCTATGACATTCTTGAAGAGACACATTGTGGAGAACAGACCAGTGGCTACCAGGGGTCTGGGGTGGAGGGAGGCTATGTCTATAAAGGGAAAACATGAGGGAGTGGGTTTATTTTGTGGGGGTGGGTGATGGAACTCTCCTGTATCCTGACTATAGTAGTCATTACAGGAATCTACACGTGTTAAAATTCCTAGAACTTGTGTTCCATGAGGAAAAGGTGGCCTCCTGACCTGCCTCTGCTCCATGAACCAGACTGGAGAGGAAGCTGGGGGCCTATGCTTAGCAGCAGACTTTCCCCAAATCCCCCTGCTTTGGGTTTGATATTCACTCTAGCCTTTAACAGTGTCATCCTCCCATCTTCCAAAAAGAATTGGGGAGGAAATCTCAGGCTTATGAGTCGGGGCCTGGGGACACACTCCTCCCATGGAGTGTGTCCCTGTGCCATGCGTGGTGTCTCCTAAGCCTTGTGTGGTGTGTCCTGAGCTACTTGAGGTTCCACTTGGCAGACTGGCTCCTGCGCCGCTGCAAACATAGTAGAACAAGGTCCCGAGCCTCTCTCATTTTTGTTCTATCCTTTGCACTATCAGGTTATGGCTGTCAGCTCATTTTGTAAAAAAACAATGGTTTGTGTTTCTACTTGGCATTCTTGTTCTCTCATTTATTTGCCTTTTTTTTTTCTTTGGTGGGGGGTGGGATAATGATTTAGAGGGAAAAGATGCAGAAACTTCTTTGCCCTACCAGCTTAACCCAGACCTCATAACTACATTATCAGAAAGCTACTGGGGGTTGTGCACCATCGAAAGGAGGGATTAAACCAAGAAAGAAAAGACAGAAGCTCCAGGAAGCAGGGAATCCAATGGCTGAAAGAGGTGACGGAAATTCCCAGGTTGGCGGTGAGGAAGAACTCCAGACGGCAGCTGTGTAGTCACCCAGGTATGGAACCAGACTGCGATGTCAGAGGACTCAGAGGGGCCTCCAGCAGCAATGGAACATCTGAAACGTTCGACCTTGTGGAAAGTCCTGCTGAGAGGTTGTAAGGGTGGGAAAACTTAATCACATGTACAAAGAAAGTCAGGCAAATTGGCTTCAGAAAAAAAAAGGATAGAAACAATCAAGCTATCCTAGTATACTACCTGACTCAACAGTGAACAATATTTATATAATAAACAATGAATGCTAATTTAACAAAAATTTGTGAGATAATCATTGAGAAGGAATGAGGGCGGGGGTGAGAGGAGAGGGGAGTAAGAAGGCCAAGGTCACACCACTAGTCAAAACAGGGAGCTGGGGTAGGATCCAAGCTTTTTTTTTTTTTTTTGCGGTACGCGGGCCTCTCACTATTGTGGCCTCTCCTGTTGCAGAGCACAGGCTCCGGATGCGCAGGCTCAGCAGCCATGACTCACGGGCCCAGCCGCTCCGTGGCATGTGGGATCCTCCCGGACAGGGGCACGAACCCGTGTCCCCTGCATCGGCAGGCGGACTCTCAACCACTGCGCCACCAGGGAAGCCCCAGGACCCAAGCTTTTAAGTGCCCGCTCCATGATGCTTGTCATGGGGTGCCCAGAGCAGCACCATCGATTAGGGTGCAGTCAGGGTGTGTGGGCAGTGCAGAGTCCACAACAAGAGACAGTAGTATCCGTGTCTATCTTCCCCAGCAAGAGGGAAACTGCTTTGAACACCTCTGCGGTTCTGCCATCAGTGTGGGCTGGAGTGTGACAAGGGCCCTACCCTGGGACTCTGGGTCCTCAGTTATAAACTGGAAATGAGCAGCCTGCTCTGTTCCCAAGCTTGTTGGAAACAGACAGTACAAGCCCAGCCTCACTTGCCAGTGCCCAGCTGGGAACTGGGACCACAAAGACCATATCTGAATTTCAGCTGATACTTAGAAGCCTCCATCAGGATGCTCAGCTCAGAAACAGGATGAAATCCCCTTCTTCACAGGTCTCTGGAGGGAGCAGAGCAAGGCTGCTTTTCTCATCAAGCATCTGATTCTGGAAGAACTTATCCCCTAAAACCCAGACAACAGTTGGAGGGACCAGCCTGGAGAAGGGGCGCTGGAAGAGAAAGGCAGACCGACACCCCACACGCCAGGCTCAGGGCTCCCCACTCTCGGGAACTAAAGAGGTGTGTTAGGTCAGAGAGAGAAGTTCTAGAACTCTGATCCTTGTCCTACCTGTGACAGCCAAAGTTATTAGGTATTTAAGGACCATTTTCTTATTTTCCCCTTCTGAGGATCATTGACATTCATCTCATCTTTTTGTTTGTTCTAAGTCCTGCTTGTGAGCCCTTGACTGTGATGTTCCCCTGCCAGAAGTGCCTTCCCTCAATCTGACTCTTCTCCACTTTTCCAGAAAAGGGCTTAGATGGGAAGGTCACAGGCCCAGGAACCTGTAGCCCAGGACTTCAGAACTGAAAGCCCAAACTCTATGACCCACTTCCTCTTCTAAGCCACTTACTGTTGTACCAGAATTGTGCACCTGAGTCTTTTTAATGTGACTGCAAACTCCCTGAGAACAGGAATTATATTAGGGTCAGCCAAGCTGTGTAACAAATAGGTCCAACATGCAAAGTTTCAACACAGTTGATTTGATGTTTATTTCCTGCTCACATGGCAGTCTTTGAAGTGTCACTCTGGGACTCGTGCTCCTTCTAGTTTGTGGCTCCACTTTCCCTGGCTCCCCCTCGTCATCTGTGTCCAGCTTATGGAAGCGGCAAAGGCATGGAGGAGTGTTCCCAGGGGCTTTTTATGGGTTAGGCCTGGAGGTAGAACACATCGCTTCTGCTCACGTTCCATCTGACAAAACCTAGACAGCCACACCAAACTGCAAATGAGAATGAGAGATACAGTCTACTTGTGTCCCCCACCAGGGTGTGGCCTTGGTAGACCAGCTGTTCTGCTGCCCCAGCCTCCTTTGGTGCTCCACACCCCCCAGAGCCAGCACAGAAAGGGACCTTCAGAGGAAGTTCCAGAGAACTTGGTGAGGTGGGCCCAAGGCTGCTGGTGCTCTACAGAGAGAGGAAGCTGGCCATGTCAGGGCTGAGTTCTACCTGGGGCCCCCTTGCACCTGTACCTGCCGAGCTGCTCAGACGAGGTGGGCCCTGCAGCAGCTGTGGTTGCATCGGAAAACAGACTGAAGGCTGGTCTTGACATCCACATAAACGTCAGCCTGGCCTCTGCCCGCAGAGGTAGCATCTGTGCAGAAATCCATGCTGTCGTGCCAGGCAGGTAGGCATCAGGCACCCCTTGAGATGCCACTGTGTCAGGAAACTTGTATGTCTGGTCCACTTGTCCTGGTCACAGACTGGGCAACATAGAAGATGAGGATGGCCTTGAAGAGACTGGTTTCGGCAGAGTGGTAAAAACAAGGGCCAGACTAAGAGCTTAAGGAAAGAACAGAGGTAAGTGGGCTGGAAGTTAACCTTGCCAATTAATTGGATAAAATAGGGCCGAAGTTGGTAATGTGTGTCACAACTCATGCACACACACACACACACACACACACACACACTCACACACACATATGGAACAGGTACCCCTCTCCAGAACCCTTGCTTTCTGCTGCCGCTGTCTTAGCCCCCATCTTTCCCAACTTTATTCCCCCGCTGAGAGGCAGCTGACTCGGGATTCAGGTACGTTGGTGTGAGGATGTGGCTGCAGGCTGTGTTGTGTTGTGGAAAGCCCACTGGAGTAGAAAGCATCCTTTTTAGATGCCCTACCTTCAACATAGATCTTCACTCACCACCACAGCCACCACCCTAGGCCAACTGACTGCAGTGTCCTGCCGGGACCACGGTCCCTGCTTACTCACTGGCCTCCTGATCTCGCCCTTGCCCACCTAACCCCATTATCCACACAGCTGCCCTTGTGATCTTCCAAAATTGTCAACCTGATGGTGCCTTCCATTGGCTTTCCACATCCCCACCTCTCCATTCTCTTCTCCTGCATCACTTTCTTCACAGCAATTCATTCTACCCCTAATCATACTTTACTTCTAGTCATTTCACTTGGTTATGTGCTCTCTCCCTGGAAGGCAAAGTCTGTAAGAGCAGGCCTTTGTCCTCCCCACTTTTGTGTCCCGGCACCTACTAGGCATGCCAATGTTTATCGAAGAGATGCAGTTTCTTTAAGGCTCAGTTTCCTCAGCTATCAAAGGCGGACAACAAATTCTTGTGCGCTTCACCTCGTCGGGGTTTGTGGGGATTAAATGAGAAAAGGAGGCAGAGCAGACCCCAAGGTCTGTGACATGGGCAATGCCACGGGATCCTGGTGAAGGCTGCTGCCTAAGGATTCTCATTTTGCGGGATGCTTTCTTACCATCACAGGCCCCTTCTGAGGTTGAGCTGTGGTGTCTTCACTAGAAACAATAGCCACAGTGCTCCTCCCAGTTGAGAAGCCTGGGACTGTATTGAAAATAAATTAGTAATGCCTCATTCTCAATGAAAAAAGTCTCAGGGAGATTTATAATTTTATTCTTTCTAAGTGTGTAGAATAACATAAATCAAAAGGAGCAATAGTCTACCTTGTGTTTTGACTACTTTGACCCTCTTCAACCTCTGCCAATTTTTATCTCATTTTTGTTTAACTTTATACATCAGAGTTTAATTTGAGAGCTGGTCAAGAAGACAGTGATGTATAGGTTACATCAAGTGCAGCCGAAATTACCCTGTCCCCAGGGACCTCAGGCTGAAGGGAGGGTCCCCGTCCTGTTTCAGGGGGTAGAAGAGGAATGGTACAGTTTGCCCCTTGAACCCAGCCCCCCTCCACCCAGCAGGCTTCAGTGTTGCCTCTCGTTTATTGATCTGGCCAGGTTTGAGGCGCTCACAAGATTGCATCCATCCATGGCTTAAGCTACCCAGCACGGCCCCAGGCTCAAAGCATTAGCCACGGGGGACGATATCATTTTAGAAACCAGAAAAGGAGTTCTATTAGCATTGATTTTTCCTCTTCTTTAAATTGCTATCTTCTCTGGGAAAGTGTGCCCAGTTGGCAGTGTTGTCTGGCCAAAGAGAACACTGGCCTTGCTTCCCTGAATGTCCGGAGCAGGGCCTGGCATCCCACAGATTACTCGATAAGAATTGATACTTGAATGAATGAACGAATGAATGAATGAATGAGTTGCCTTCTGCTTCCTCATTAGTGTTGGTGTTCCAGCTGACCTCAAGTATTTTTGGAGAGGAGAAACACAAATAGGTGAATTGGGTCACTGACTTAAGAACTGGTGAGTTGCTGAGTTTGTTCTAGAAACTTCCTTACGGATGCTTGGGACCAGGGGGATCTTGAGATCTTCTCACGCACCTCTCGTCTGTCACATCAGTGTTCACCAAGATAGCCTGGCCGGGGGCTGGACGACTTCTACTAAACACCTCTAGGGACAAGCCACTCAAGCGGTGACCCAAGGGTTAGCACTTTGTAAATGTACATTTCCTTCACAGCACTTATCACAGTTTGAAATTACAGACTTGTGCAATTATTTGATTAAAGTCTGTCTCCCCACTAGACCCTAAGAACACTGACAAGTTCTGTAATTAATTCGCCAGAAAAGTCTGTTTGTTCACCTGTATCTCTAGGGCCAGGCACAGGGCTTAACATCTGGGAAGTGCTCAATAAATATTTCTGAATGAATGAGTCCAAAACAAACTGGCGGGGGGACGGTGCTGTGATTTGTTGTTAGCAAGGCAGGAAAGAGGTAAAAATGCCCAGGTACAGAAGTCATATTACACCTGACCACCTGACCCACTGTCAATCCAAAGGCCAGTAAGGGGATTGAGGGAGGCATTAAAAGGTAGCTGGATCTGGGAACTAGGTGAAGATGCCAAGGGTGGCAAATATCTCTGGTAGATTCCTTGTTCTGGACTTGTACTGCCCAATACAGTAGCTAGTAGCTACCTGTGTGGCTACTGAGAACTTGAAATGTGGCTGGTCTGAGTTGAATGTGCTGTAAGCGTAATACATACACCAGCTTTCAAAGGTTTACATGAAAAAAGGATGTAAAATATATCACTAGTAGTGTTATGTTGATGACATGCTGAAGTGAGAATTTAGGGCTATGAAATCAGGTTAAATAAAATGTATAATTGAAATTAAGTTCACCTGTTTTTCTTTTAAATGGGGCTATAATAAAATGTAGAATTGCATATGTAGCCAGCATTATATTGTTACACTGTTCTAGAGGAAAGTCCTTGGAGGAGTTATTAATTGGTCAAAAGCCTTCACATGAATGCCCACCATTGGAAAGGCTGAAAGTCTGTCTGTTCTGCAGCCAGCATGGTGCTAGGTACTCTACCGCCTAGTTAAACAAAGGTTTATTCCTTTGATCCAGTAATTTTATTTTGGGGATGTCCTCCTGTAGAAGTAATCTGAAGTGTGAAAAATTCTTTATACATAAAGTTATAGTATATTATTGTAGTGTTATATAATATGAATGAAAAAGAGAAAATAACATAAACATCTAAATAGTAGAAGAATGATAATCTCAACTATAAGATCCCTACAATGGAATATTATGCAGCCATCAAAAATTCTGTTTACCAAAGATTTTATTCTAACATATGGCAAAACGCTGTGACGATGTTCAATCAAAAATATGAAATCCTAAACTGCACACATAATACGACTGTAACCCACGAGCAAAAGCTCAGGGGAAAGCGAGTGGAAGGGGTTCTACCAAACCATTACAATCGTCTTTGGACAAGGAGATGAGTGACTTCCCTTTTCTTCTTTCTAGTTTTACGATTAAATGTTATTTAGCAAGCTTTTGATAAGAGAGAATTGTACACATCTTGTCTCAAGTCAAAAGGGCCAGTCTCAGGAGTTTGCTTGAGTGTTGTAAACAGCTGCGGGTGGAGAGGCGCGCCGATTCTGGATTGCCCCTTGGAAGCACACACAGTCACAGCGAGCAGCGTGTACCTGGTGGGTCATGCAGTCCCTTAGCCAAGTACACGTGTCCTCCATCGACCTCAGACTCCTTGAGAACAGCCACTGCAGTGTAGTCCCCCTCTTTCCTCCTGCCCAGCACAGAGCCGGCACGGCCCACAGCCCTGCAAGAGGGTACGGCACCTCTGCTGGCTTCCTGCCGCACCCTTTCCCGCTCTCCTTCCCCTGCGCCGGGCCCGGGAGGCCCACCTGGACGGCTGTTTCAACCCTTGCCAACTAGCTTCTGGTGGGGTTTACCCAAAGTGGAGTCTTGGCAGGAGAGGGGAGGAAGGGAGGGCAGGGCAATGGGAGATGTCATTACCTGGTCACCTCCCTGTGGGTCTTCTGAAGGTGGCAGCTTTAAGATGCCCTCCTTCTGGTTTCCAGGAACCAAGGACCATCTCATCTCGTTCCCCGCAAGCCTCAAGCTTCGACAGTTCTGTTCGCCTTCTCTTGTGCATCCCTTCCCCCTTGCCATCAGCCCCTTCAGGAAATCCTTCTTGGATCATCCTCATTTGAGTGTGTCCTCTTTCCTGCCAGGACCCCAAACTGACACAGGACTTAACTGAAAGCACAGCTCCTGTGCCACCCAGCATACCATGAAGAGAGGCACAAAGCACTTCCTAAGATGCTGGGCGTCCCTGGGCCTTGCGCTGTGGAGAGTTGGGGCCGAGCCCTGGGGCCGACAGACCCGAGTTCAAACACAAGCTCTACCCCTTCTAATAGCCATGAGGTCCTTCACTTCTCCAGGTCTCACCTTGCTCACCTGCAAAATGGAGTAAGAACTCCTACATTGCGGGAGTATTGTGCTGATGAAACGAGGTAAGATACCTATACTTCTTAGCATGTTGCCCAGCGTGGGGTAAACTCCAGCAAACGTTAGCTCTCACTCTTACTGCTATTATTAACCGGGGTTGTCAGCCTCGTGAGTGCAAGTGTCCTGTCAGACCACCGCATCCAGAAACGTGCTGCAACTGGGACTAAATGGCCCTCCTCCGTGTCCTGGGCTGCAGAGGACCTGCACCCAGCCGCATGTTCCGCTCTGCACTGCCCCACGAATGGAGAAGGGGGTTGGGTGGGTGGCCGCAGAGCTAGAGGAGAGGGTGGGAACCAGCGGGACGTGCAGTGCTTTGTGAGAAAATCACCTGTTTATTTAAATATTGTACTCATGAAAAAAATGCCAGAATGAGAAATATGGGCATTTATGGTAATAATCAAAAGGGAGGGAGTAGGGATACATAAATGATCGAAAATACAGGAAAGAATGATAAGACATTTGAAATAAAAATTTGCATCGTTAAAAATATCTGGACTTCAACCTCAGAACGAGCGTATCTTTTAGAAGCTCTTCGAAAACACTTCCCCGCTCTCTTTGTCTCTTTTCTTTATAAGCCATCTTCTCTTTAACTCCCTTTGGGAAACTTCTTATAAATGAGGATTTGCCTCTCAAGGGATTACTCTGGTTAGGAAAGTGTTTTATTAAAAAATATATGTTTGCCACAGAATGCTGAGCGATATAATTAGCTGGTCCCTTCTGTTTTATTTCAAAAGGCTGTATGGCCAAGTTCTAATTAAACATATTCTCAGGACATTTGAAACGTGGAGGTGCCTCAGAAATGGGCACTAAAATGAAGGAAGCGAAGGCTTGGAGGATGTAAGCCGGGATGCCGGTGCTCTGGCCACAGCGTACCTAGCACTTAGCCTCATTTCTGTTCCTGAGTGCACAGCTGCCGCGACCGATGATAAGTCTGCCGCAGCTACCCTGCCCTGCATCTGGGAGGCAAAGAGTCCTGGGCTGGGATTCTGGGGACCTGGGTATGTGACAGGTCATCATGTCCGAAGTGAGAGCTTTTAAGGTCCCTGCTAGCCCTGACTTTTTTTTTTTTTTTTTTTGCGGTACGCGGGCCTCTCACCGCTGTGGCCTCTCCCGTTGCAGAGCACAGGCTCTGGACGCACAGGCTCAGAGGCCACGGCTCATGGGCCCAGCCGCTCCGCGGCATGCGGGATCTTCCCCGGCCGGGGCACGAACCCGCGTCCCCTGCATCGGCAGGCGGACTCTCAACCACTGCGCCACCAGGGAAGCCCCCTGACATTTTGATTGTACGTCTGGATGGGTTCCTCTGTCTAGTTCTGGCCACATAGCATAACAGTGTTCCAAATGCCCGTACTTCATTTTACTCTGTGAGTCCAGGAATAAAAGACAAGGCCATGGAATCTCGGTCTTGATGGCTCATCCAAGAAAGGCAGGGTGAAGCCCTCATTTGCAAATGAGTAGAATGATGCTTGTTTCCTCCTGAAAGAAGCAAACGACCTGAAGATGGAAATATTCTGTCTGCACACAGCAGGACAGGCTGGGAGCCCAGAGTTGAGTTTAAAACAACCTCCTCTGAAGTCTCCCGCCTTGTCACCCTGGTAGCACCCTCACTCTTTGCAAAGCATTTACACATCCATTAAGACCTCTTTAGAAGCAAGCAGTTATTGCTGAATGATCTCAGTCATTGCTGATGGGGATACGCAATGATAACAGCCACTTTGGAAAACAGTTGAGCAGCTTCTTCTAAAGTTACACATACTCTTACCATAAGACCCAGCAATCCCAATCCTAGACATTGAGACGCAGGAGAAATGAAAACTTATGTTTACACAAAACCTCTATGTCCATGTTTATAGCAGCTTTATCCACAGTCATCCCAAACTGGAAACAACCCAACTGTCCTTCAACTGAGGCATGAATGAGCAAACTGTGGTACATCCATACAGACTGTTGAAATACTCAACAACATGGATAAATCTCAAATACTAAGCGAAAGAAGCCAAACTCCAGAGGTGACATACTTTATAATCCCATTTATATTACATCCTGGAGAAGGCAAAACAATAGGGATGAAGAACAGATCAGTTGTTCCTGGCGTGGGAAGTGGGAGTGAGGGGCAGGAGGATACTTTGTCTATGAAAGGGCAGCACAAAGGAGTGTTTGGGGTGATGGGACTTTCCCAAACCTTGATTGTGGTGGTAGTTACACGACTCTATGAATTTGTCAAAACTCGGAGAACTGTATACCAAAAGACTGAATTTTACTCTATTCAAATTAAAAAAAATAAAAATTTAAAACCCTGGCAGCCTTGGTAGTGAATGTGGTGGCCTTTTGAGGTTGCCCTGCCCCTTATTCATTTCACCCTATAAGGGATTAAGTCTATCAAGGTATGGCATTCTCTGGTGATGACTACTGTCCACAGAAGTGGCCCCTGAAAACTGGAGGGAGGGACATAGATTACATGGGCCAGGGACAGGTTTTTTTTTTTTTTAAATCTCTTTCCTATTGGATGTGGACAAAAAAGAGGCAAGTGGGTCCATTTACCACTTGTGACCACTCTTGAAATCATGAGACAAAACACCTTGAGGATGAGATGATCCTGACAACACAGAGCTAAGAGAGGGCAGAGAAATCTAGGTTCCTGTTTGTATAATTGAGCCAGGATTTACCTCTAGACAATTTCCTTAAGCTAGTGTGAGCAGGGGGCTGTATTACTTGCAGACTAAAGCATCCTAGGAAATGCAGTCAGGGAGCTCGTTGAAACATTTCTGTTCTGATCCACAGTCCCAAAGCAACTTGAAACAAACTGGGCAATAAAGAACTTCTATGAACAATAGAAAACATATCCAACAAAAAATGGGGAAAGGACTTGGACAGGCACCTCATGAATAAGGAAATCCAAGTGACCACAAACATATCAAAATGTACTCGATCCCATCAGCATTCACGGACATGCCAATTAAACACAGAGAGACGGTAAAAACAACCACTAGAGTAGAAAATATTAAAAAGAAGGGGAAGAAAAGCTTATACTATCATAAACTGACAAGGATGTAGAACAATGGGAACAGTTAAAAACTGCTTGTGGGCGTGAAAATTGACATAATCGCTTTGGAAAACAGTTGGGAGTTACAGATACACATACTCTATGACTTAGCAGTCGCACCCCACCATATATGTATAACAGACAGCATGGATACTGTTATGGCTATTATGAAAAATGCCTCTGTGAACATGAGTCCGAGGGAATTCTGGAGAAGTGGCCCCAGAGACAGACGACCCGGATGGTTACAAGTTTTGCTTTACTTCATTACCATTTATTCCAGCCAGAGTCCTCTTAAAAGTGTTTGCTTTTAAGTAAAAGTTGAATCCTTTGAAAAGTATCAGTTCTCTCTTTTAAGTCTAATGTGTTAATCTGACGGAGTGCTCTTTCTGATTGATTATAGTTCAGACCAGATCTGTGCCTTACAGAGACTACTAAGACTTGACACAGCTATCCTGTCCAACTACTCCTTATCTGCCTGGAGATCTTTCATCTTAAAAAAAATTAAATCATCAGGGGCTTCCCTGGTGGCGCAGTGGTTAAGAATCCATCTGCCAATGCAGGGGACACGGGTTCGAGCCCTGGTCCGGGAATATCCCACATGCCGCAGAGCACCTAAGCCCGTGCGCCACAACTACTGAAGCCCACGAGCTCGTGGGCCCACGTGCCACAACTACTGAAGCCCTCGCGCCTAGAGCATGTGCTCTGCAACAAGAGAAGCCACTGCAACGAGAAGCCCGCACACCACAACGAAGAGTGGCCCCCGCTTACGGCAACCAGAGAAAGCCCGCGCACGTAGCAACAGAAGATACAAGGTAGCCAATAAATAAACAAATAAATAAATAAAATAAATATATTAAAAAAAATTCAATCATCAGGGCCAGACCCAGACACGCAGGAGACCACACCCAATGCCTCTTGTAAGTGAAATATCTACTGTGGGTCCAGGCATAAACTTCATGCATTTTCCTTGTATAAAATCCTTTCATGCTCTTATTTGAGCCTATTGACTTTATTTAAAATATAAATCTAACATGCCCAGACGTCTGCTTCCACGACTCCATGTTTACCTTAGAAAGGTAAACGTGGCAGGGAATGGCTACGAGAGCCCGTGACACTGTGTAAGAAGACAGACAGAAAACACCTCAAGTCACCTGGGTTTCTGGATGCATTTATTGTAGGTACAACAATGAAATGTTAAATTAGAAATTGACTAAACCCTTTTTTAAAAAACAGGAACATGCGCAGTGCATAAGGAATGATTATCATCCAATCTTTAGCAAACCTTACTATTCAAAAAAGTTGTTTTATAGATATTTTCCTGTAAGGAAGTCATTCTGTGAGAATGTAGAGATGTTAATCTAAATCCGAGTCTCTAGAAGCATATGTGTGTGCATAGGTGCAAATATGTAGACCTGCACACATACATGGACACGGATGAACAATGAAAAGTAGTATCTATATTGTGTGTGCGTGTGTGTGGTGGTTTGGGTCCCATTAAAAACTCAGGATTTGGATAGAATTCACCCTGATAGCTGAACAATTATGGAACAGCTGCATCCTCAGAACAAAATGACCTTTTCATCAAGTTACAAAACATTAAAGGTTAAAGAATGTTTGGAAGGAAGTTAATACTTTTAAAACATTGAGAAAATTGCCATTCTTTCAAAGACCTGACCAAAATGAGAGCAAAGTGCCAGAAGGCATCTACGAGCCTTACCCCGAGGAGGGGTGACATATTTGCATCGCCTGCTTCATTCAAAACTATGAATGAACCTACCTCCTCAGGAAATGAGACAAGGTGGGCCTGGGAGCCGCACAGCACGGGAGCTCATGAGACGAACCCTTAACGGGCTGGCTCCTAATTGCAATTTTGAAATCACATTGCTTCTCCTCTCAAGTAGCGATGGCAAGGCGAGCAAATCAATGAGACTGTCAGATTTTCCAGGCTTCTATTTTCCATCTGACCTGGATGGTGCAAATTCCACTCGCTACTAACAGGGAAAATAGAAATATCAGTGAGGCTCTTCACCAAACCCCTTCCTTTAATTAACTCCCAGAAAGGCCTGGAGAATCCACCTGACTTGCCCTACAAATGCCCACTCTTCCCAGAAAGTCAGGCGGTCTGTGTTCTGCCCTGCCTTCCACACCTCCCCCCTTTCTTTCTTTTTGCCCCACTCGAAGCACCTGCTTGCAGCATCCTCCAGGGCATCCAACCTCAGCCTGCTTATAAGCCTTTGTCTTCAGGGAGGTCTGACCCTGTGGCAGCCCCTCTCGCAGTGGCTGGAGGAGGGGTCACTATCATTAGACAACCACTGTATGTCAAGCTCTTCACCAAAGCACCAACATGCGTCATCCCAGGGAAGCCTCACTTTCCCTGGGAAGTGGGATCTGCTGTGACTTGCCCATCGGCAGACAGCTAGTAACACCGTTCCTCTTTCAAACCCCGGTCTGACCCTGAAAGCTCCCGGAAGGCAGCGCAAGGGAGCAAAAGCTTCAAAGGACTTCTCTGACTTTGATCAAATTTTTCCTCCCCAAGTCCTACTCTGCCTGGGAAGGAGAGAGCCGCCCATTTTAGAGATGAAGGAGGTGAGGCTCTAAGAGCGTGGGCAATCTGCTTGAGGTCACTTGGTGAGTTATAGGCCGCCAGCCCAGGCCCTGCCTCGCATGGGCAGAGCTTGCACTCACCTGTTGTGTGCACACGTGCAGCTGCTCACTTGGCCCTTCTGTGCTGCTGATAGGTGCTTCTCCTAGCCACCTTCCCTCACGCCTTCATGCATCCTGGGCTGGAGAGCCAGCTCTCTACTTTCTCACCTTCGCTGTCTACCTTCTAGACTCCTGACGTGCCCCAGATAGGACCATCCTCCAGAGAGGTGGCATTTCTGGACATTTGAGATGGGTGTGTCTCCATGACAAATTTCCCCATTGGAGGACGACTCTGGCCCATTTTCAAGTCTCATTTTTCCTGGCCGACAGGTGAGCCCTGAGGAAGAGGAAGGAGGGTTTGTGGGCTGCTGGGCTGCTGAAGGAGCCCTCCCTGCCATGTGCCATAGAGCCAGGGGGACTCCACAGGCCCTCACTGTTACTGTGACTGGTAGGCCTTCTCCTAGTGGGAACCCTACCCCCAGGCATTCAAGTTGGCAGGGACTGAAGATTCTCTTGAAAATTAGGGAGGACCATCTGTACTTGAACTCACCCCTTCCCCAGCTATTTCCCCCAAGTATTCCCAGCAAAACCAGAGCCAGAGCCCCCTCTCAGCAGCCAAAACACTCCTAAACACCTTAAATCAGTGGTCCCCAACCTTTTTGGCACCAGGGACCAGTTCTGTGGAAGACACTTTTTCCATGAACCAGGAAGTGTGGTGGGGATGGTTCAGGTGGTAATGTGAGTGACGGGGAGCAACGGGGAGCGACGGGGAGGGATGGAAAGGACGGGGAGGGATGGGGAGGGATGGGGAGGATGGGGAGGGATGGGGAGGGATGGGGAGGATGGGGAGGATGGGGAGGGATGGGGAGGGATGGGGAGGATGGGGAGGACAGGGAGGGATGGGGAGGACGGAGAGGGATGGGGAGGGATGGGGAGGGATGGGGAGCGATGGGGAAGATGGGGAGGGATGGGGAGAGATGGGGAGCAATGGGGAGGGATGGGGAGGGATGGGGAGGGATGGGGAACGATGGGGAGGGATGGGGAGGGATGGGGAGGGATGGGGAAGATGGGGAGGGATGGGGAGGGATGGGGAGGGATGGGGAGGATGGGGAGGGATGGGGAGGGATGGGGAAGATGGGGAGGGATGGGGAGGGATGGGGAGGATGGGGAGGGATGGGGAGCGACGGGGAGGGACGGGGAGCGACGGGGAGCGACGGGGAGCGACGGGGAGTGCAGCAGCAGATGCAGCTTCGCTCACTTGCCTGCTGCTCACCTCCTGCTGTGAGGGCCCAGAACCTGGTCTGTGGCCTAGGGGTTGGGGATCCCTGCTTTAAATGATGCAAAAGGCTTCTTATGAATTAATCCCCCTATTTGGGCCACAGATTTTAAAGGTATTGATAATATCTCTAAGGTGATCAAAAGTCAAAATTCACCCTCTGTCAAATTTGTATTCAGTACCTACCATTTTTTTCTATGTGTATTTACAGTTAGCCAGCCTGGGTCAAGGCTTTGAGAGCCCGCTGCCCCCCTGCACCAGGGTGCCCCGTCTCCAGGTGAATGGGGACTATGGGGAGGATGGCTGCAGATGACTGACTTGAGTATAGCTTGTCTCCAGAGAGGGCCCTAGAGGGCCCTCTGCACTGGAATTCACACTTCCCTGTTGGCTGCCCACCAGCTGCCTTTGGCAGGGGGCAGGGGTGGGGATCAAGCACTCCCTGGGGCAGTCCTTAGCTGGAATCTGCCTCTAAGTCCTGTTGAGATGGAGAAAGAGCAGTGTGCTCACCACTCCACAGTAGAGAAAGACAATTGCACTTCTAAAAACTCTGTACTTAAAAAATATCTACAAAACAGAAACAGACTCACAGACATGGAGAACAGACTTGCGGTTGCCAAGGGGGAAGGGGTGGGGAGAGGAATGCACTGGGAGTGTGGAGTTAGTAGATGCAAACTATTACATTTAGAATGGATAAACAACAAGGAGGTACTACTGTATAGCAAACTCCTGGGATAAATCATAATGGAAAATAATATAAAAAAAGAATGTATATAGATGTATAACTGAGTCACTTTGCTGTACGGCAGAAATTAGCACAACACTGTAAATCAAATATACTTCAATTATATATATATATATATATATATATATATATATATATATATATATATATATATATATGCCTGCAGGGCCATGGTGGGCCCCAGGGTACTTGGCATCGATGAGCCATGCGGGTGCTGGGAAGGGAGAGATGCTGAGCAGTCAGGAGCTATCCGCTGGTCCTTGATGGAAGCCAACCCAGTGTCCCAGAGAAAGTTCCCCGCCGAGTCCTGAGCCACAGTCAGAGCCAGGCCAGGAGGCCAGCTTCCCTGCACCTGCAGAGTCCCTGCATTCCTTAGAGTCCAGAGGCCAGCACCATAGCAGAGCCAGTCTCTTCTATGTGCACTTGCACACTCCCTTATTTCCACACTCCTCCTGACTGGTGCTGTACACGCGTTCCCTCCTTGCATGCTTTTGCACACCCACAGGAGCTCCTGCCTCGGGGTGTGGGTGCTTCCTCCAGGATGTGTTTTTCTATGGGAGGAGTTCTGCTGCTGAAGCCTGTTGTCAGCACACTGGCACTGCCTGCTCAGGCTTTCCCAAGAGCCAGGCTCCCGCAGTGCCCCAATCTAAGTCCCAGCTCCCAGCGCCCTGGAAAGCCCGGCCTGCGGGGACGCACAGTCCTCCGCTCAGGGCAAGTTGGATTTATCTGCTCCAGAATTTCAATATTGGAGTGCTTTGGAGAAGGTGGTCAAGATCTGGGCTGGCGAGGGTCTTATCTTGAAGTGATCTCAGTGGAACAAACACTCTGTTTTAACAGAAATGCTAGATTTGTTAGGGGAACCTAGAGAGGGGAGTTGGAGTCAAGGGGCTAGAGCTGTTCTTAAACCCCTCCTTGGCGTCACCACCTGCCTCTACCATCCATCATTAGGTCCAAGCGCAAGACTCACATGGAGACCGCAGAGCGCCTAGTCCTCTAGGCCAGCGGTGGGAGCTCCCCAGCCCCCCGTCCCACCTCCCGTCCCTGGGGCGGGAGCAGCGTCCCCGCCGTCCCGCCTCCAGAGGGCGCTGTTGGAGAGGTGGTACAGCCAGCTGCCGCCGCGGGCTCAAAGGGAGCGCCCCAGGGACTCCACCTCTAACCCCTGGCCTAATTTGAATATTTCATTGGCTGCCGCCAGTCTGGTCAATTTATCATGCAAATGCGGGTGCCCTCCGCGCCAGAGAGGAGCCGTCGCCCGCGCAGGAGAGCGGCGCCCGATTGGTGGCCGAGACAGCTGCATTTGTAATATTTTTCTTTGGGCATTAGAGTCATTTACCAATGCCATCGCCTGAACTCGAGGCACTGAATCCCAAGCCACTTAAAGGTTTTTATTGGCAGCTTTGAAACTTCTTAACATGTTCTTTTATTTTAAATCAAGTGTCAACGTATTTCTGACCTCCCCCCCAAAAAAAAACCCCACAAAAACTGCAGCAGCCACAAACTATTTTGTTCCCTCATCATCTGTGCACCGGGTGACCGCCCCTGCCTTGTCACAGGGAGGAGGACTCGACCTCTTTGGGGTGAGCACTTGGTAGACCTGAAATAAATTATCTTTGCGAATGCATGCGGTGTTGAGAGGGTACTGACAGAAGAGAAAACAAAAAGGAACCAGAGAGTAGGAGGAAGAAAGAAGATGAAGGAGATGCGGGGAAGAGAAGTGGCAGAAAGACGAAGAGGGAAGGGAGAATTCAGAGCTCCTGTGAGGAGGAGGAAATTCTTGGAGTTATCAAAGCTGCCAAGATAAGAGACTATCTGAATACAAAGAATCTGAACCTGCTGGCCACCGTGTCCCAAAGAATTCTGGCTCTGCTCTTCTGGAAATACAAGGGATATGCACCAAGTTTCAAGAAGTAAAAATGAAAAAGAACGAGGCCCCAGCACAGTAGCCCTCTATTGTACCTGCCCTACTGAGAATTGTGCTAGGTCTCGGTTTTTCCCGTTTTGATATTCAGTGACAAACACAAAACCATAATATAAAAGATAGAAAAGAAGAGCGATATAGAAGAGGAGAAAGGGGAAACGAAATTCCTCCTCATCTTGCAAATTCACTGGCTGGTTAATGAGGTCACCAGGCTCACTGGTGCAACACTGGGGCTGTCTGGTCTGAGAAGACCTGGTGGTTTGATTTCTGAGACCTCCTCCTCTCCAGGGTTGCTGCATTGCACGAGCCCGAGCTCAGCCTGCTAGTGATTCACAGGCACGATTCTTTCCGCGGAACTCGCACCCGCGGGAAGAGATAAGCACCTCCGCTTTCGAGCTAGCAAGGAGCTGCTTACTTCCAGCCAGGGGTGGGCCCCACCGTGGCTGCAGCTGTCTGGAGTGTAGTTTACTTTTTTCTTTTTTCCTTAAGCTTTGCCTAAATGGTTTATAAAAATCCATTTCACTCAGAGTGGGAAAAAACACGCCACGCTGCAGCGAGTAATTCTGGAAATTCCCCGCGCAACTGAGGTCAACGCGTGGGATTTGATCAAAGGGCGTTTTGCCAGTAATTGTGCCCTCCAAACTGGCCTTAATGTACATCTGTCCTTCTTAGACCGCAACACGAAGACTTTCTATTTTCTTTAATTTTAGGTCTCCTAAAAAAGTTTTTTGAAAGTTTGGTGAACGACTGGGCTTGAAAGAGAATTATACAAGAAAGGGGAGTGGAGTCTAAACTGGGCTCCCCATATCTGAAAATCTGGTACTGAGAGCAGAGGAGAGCCCGGGGGTGGTAGGGAAGAAAAATCCTCAGCGGGTCTTGGGAAACCCCAGAAAGTAGTCCCTACCAATCACCCAGCTAGGAGATGGGTATGTAGGCAGACCTGGCTCCCCTCCGATAACCGTGTTCCCTCCCTCCCTGTTAGGTGCATAGTTTTTAGTATTTGTCTTGAAATACGTTTATAACTGCCTGGAAATCCCGAGTCGGAAGAAAAGAAAAAAATGAGTCATCAAGGAGGGGGACCTGCCAGCCCTGGCTTTTTAGAGGGCTTCCATCCAAAGTTTAGGAAGTCCCAGTCATGCCCAGGAGTTCAGGGATGGCCTGGGGGCCGCCTTGCTCTGCCCCGCCCCAGCTGACAGCGGACCTCAAGGCTGGCCAGAGAAGATCAAAGGTCCTTTTGCCTTTGAGTCGGGTGGTCCTGGTGGGATTGGCAGACCCGCAGTGAGAGTAGTTGGCAAAGCTGGGCCAGGCCTCTCTGGCGGAGCCACAAGAAATTTACAAAGTAGGAAGCCCCCGCCTGAGGGGAAGGGTTGGGAGCCTGTGTACCCAAGTGTTGGTGGGGCGGCGGGGGGCGGGGGGGTTAGCTTCACATTCTCAACACCAGTTCTTGACCTTGGGCCAATATGTCTACTTTTCTTCCAGGAGTGCCTTGCCCCGCCCCCAGTCCCATCCAGGCACGCCTGATGCAGCTCCCCCAGGGCTCCACAGAAGTGGCATGAATATACCGCTCCGATTTTCGAAGGTTTATTGCACGTCAAAACTGTAAAAGTTCTTGGGAGAATTTACAGACAAAACATCTGGTTCGTTAAAACAAAGCTACCGGAAAAAGAGAAACAAACTTCACTGCTGTGTAAATGCACTTTTAGCAAACAATTAACCGCCTGGCTAGGGCCTGGCCCCAGGGTCCAAATCCTTCTCGTTTTGGCAGGGGCTGAGGTCCCGGGCCCAATTCTTGGTTGAGGTGTGCAGGTGCTGGCAGTCAGCTTCCCTGCACCCAGGGTACTTCCTACTGCCTAGCCCAGATTGTGGCGAGGAGGAGTGTGAAAGCGGCCGAACCAGAGCGCCAGCGTTCCAGGAGGGCGAGGGCTGGAGAGCACTTGGCGCCGCCTCCCCTGGCATTGCTGGGCAGGCAGTGGCTCCCCAAAGGCCCACCGCCCGGTCAGATGCCCTCACACCTTGAAATGGGGTGCAGACTCCCAGAGCGCGCCCTGTTCCTCCAGGCGGCCCGCGCCTCCCTCGGGGCACGGAGAACCCCTCTTCAAGGTCTGGGCTTAGGCCCCTGGACCCCCAACCTACCCTGGCTACCCTGCCTGGACCGGCAGCTTCAAGGATGCTTCTTTCCGGAAGGCTTTTTCCCTCCTGGCCATCCCAAATGAGGACACACTTCATTCAGCTTGGCTTGGGTCCGGCGGACTCTCACCCACTGCCCTCAACTGCACCTTGTAGACAACCTCGGCTGCCTCCCGGCGGTAGCCCGCCTGCTCCTTTCCCAGCGCGAACTTCCCGACTCCAGACGCAGCGCGCTGCAGCCGGATCCCTGCCCCTCCACCGCACACTTTTTTGGAGCCACGCCTGCGTACTTCCCACCTCCCCAACTCGTCCGGGTCGGGCTCGGGTTAGCCCAGGGCAGGAACACCCCCGGGGTGGTAGAGACCCGCTCAGGTAGGCCCTGGCACTGCGGCCTGGGGCTCCTTGACTTCCGAGAGCTGGAGTCGGGCCTCTAACCCCTGACCTGAAGGAGCCGCGTTTGGAAACATTTGTACTGAACAGGGCTCAGCATCCCGCCGCGGAGAAGGAGCGGGGTTCTACTGGGCCCCAGGCGCAATCTTGGGGGTCAGGAGTTGTCTTCATGGCCCCTGGGAATTTTCGGGGCTCTTAACAGGGTGAGCCACCTGGTCGCAACGGGAGCCGCCAGTTTCCCCCACGGGCGTTTGCCACCGGACATTTTGGTGTCTCCCCACTGTCCCTTAGGCAACTTTCTCCTTTTACTTTTAGGGATGTAAAAAATTATTCCCAGAAACACGGCACTTCCCAGAGGTGGGAGCATTTAACTGGCCTGGGGGTTACTTTTTGCGTGACTCACGCGTGTAAGAAGTTGCCAGGTGCTTGTGCTGGGCGGAAGCCTGTTGTTGCTTTTCAAAGGAATGGTCTCTGCAACTCTTCAGAGTGGGGTACAAAGATTTCTATACAGTGTGCCTTCTACAGAATTCTAGCTCCTCCGCCCGGCGCGGGCTTTTCCGCCCTCTAGTCTAGCGTGAAAACGGCTCGGCCGCTGGATGTGGTGCGCGAAGCCCGCACCCTACAGCGTGGTCCGTCCGCCCTGAGAAAGGAGCCCCAGCGAGCGCCGCCGCGGCCGTCTCTGGCCTCCTCCGGAACCGCGCAGACCTGGGCGCACGCCGAAAAGCAGTTCCTGTATCCCTTCGAACTCGGGAATCGCGGAACGAATAGAAGCACAGGTTTTGACCTGCTTTTGTAGTCGACTCGGAGGGGCCGAACTCACCAGGCACCCGGACTGATACTTTCACGGTAGGAATAATGCAGATGTATCAGAGAAAGTGCCAGGGACAGCCGCCCCGCAAATGTCCGAGGAGGAGTAGGTTCTATGTTCGCTCTTCCTCTTAAGTTCTTGGGAGGACAAGAAAGGCCCTTTGGCCCGGCCAGACTGATCGGGGCATATGTGAAGGTGTCTGTCTTCTGGACACTGTGGGGGGGGGGGCGGGGGCGATAGGGAAAAGCAAGAAGCAAACGCAGGGGAACATGCCACCACCGCCGGGGTCAGTACTCTGGAAGAATTGCCGGGAACCCCCTGCAAAGCACTGGCTTCTCCAACGTATGGCCCTGCTTTCTCTCCCGCTGTAAGTAAAATGTGAATTACAGACTTACTGCCACCCAGACACTATTGCTCCCTAAATCTAGCCCGTGGTTCTCACTGGGATCCGCGTTTTCTTCCCTCCTCTCGCTCCTCACTGTCAGGCCATGTTACAAAGCAGCCAGGCGGGGCCTGGCAAAGTTTTAGATTGAGACCTCCTGGCTAAGACCTGCCTGGCGACCTCGACAGCCTCAGACTCGGCCCAGCAGAAGCGGGTTTAAGCCACGGAGTTCAGGTAACTTCCAGGTCTATACTATGCGTGCTGCGGATTTGGGAAACCTCCCTTCCTTCTTTCCTATGCCGTACCCAGTTCACAGAAAAGGGGCAGAGAGAACTTGATGGAATGCAAGGTTGACACTGTCCCCCTGCATCTGTCCCATCCTTAGAATGGCCTGCAAAGCTAGTCATGTTTAGAGGTCCCGGTATTCAAGGGAGTGCGTGTGGCTAAAAGATCCCCGTAGAGATCCGGGTTCCAGACTGTGCCAAGCCGGGCCGGAACCCTGTTTGCGTGTCCGGGCAAAGTAGCGCGGTCGCAATATGCACTCCGCATAGCCCGTGTTGTGCGTGACGGGCTGTCGCGGCGATGTGAAGCTCACTGACACTGATGGATGCGCCAATGGTTGGACGGACAGATGTTGGGGCGGACTGCACTCCGCGCGGCCCCTGAACTGGGGAGGGCGAGGCAGCGATCAGGCTGTGGCTGCCGGCGGCGCGGAGACGGGAGCTCAGGCCGAGGCCGGCAGGGGGAGGGGGCGGAGGCAACTGAGGTTGGGAGAGCAGCGCGAGGAAGGAAAGGAGTGGGGAGCACAAGCCAGGGCGAAACTCTCAGCCTTCCGTGCGCGGCGCCCAGCGCCGTGCACTCACTACAACCGGCGGGCCTAAGTGGGCGCTCGGCGCGTGGAAGGTGAGCCGGGGGCTGGCAGGAGCTGACCTCCCGCGGCGCCTACCCTCCTTCAGGCAAGTGGTGCTCAGTGCCGCAACCAGAATCCTAGAATCCTGAGGCCACGGGCGGCGTCTGCCAACTCACCGTTTTCTCGTTCGCAAAAAGCGTTTCACGCCCTACGGCCGCGTCTCCCGGGCCTGGAGGGACAGTCGTTTTGGCCTCTGCGGCCGCAGGCACCAACTGCACGCCGCGCCCCCGCCCCCGACTCCGCCTCACAAGGCCAGCCTCCGAGCCCAGCCTCCGCTCGACTCCGACTTCCCGCAACCACCCGGGGTCCGCATCCCGCAACTCCGAGCGCTCTTGCGCGCGCCAAGGCGCAGGAAACGTCATTATAGCCCGGGAGGACGGCGGCGGCACATCTGCATTCAGGGAGGCGTCTGGACCGAGCCCAAGCTCTTAGGCTGGGGGCGAGCGGAGACTTTTGATCTTACCGTCAGGGTGAGATCACGGTCTCCTAGTCTAAAAGAGAAAGCATGCCTGTGAACTTTTAAAACAAACTTGCAAAAACAATCACAAAGAAAAATAAAGAAAAGAGGGGGCAGAAGAAGAGGGAGAGACTAAAAAAGAAACATAAGGTGGGGGGGGCGGGGAAGGAAGGAAGGAAGAAGGCCAGGGTTTGCAGCTCCCGGAGCGCTCAGGCAGCCAGTCCCAGGGCACTGGGCTCCGGCCCTCGCCGGGACTCTCGGACGCTGGGCCCAGGAAACTCCCTGGGCCCCAGCGGCGCGCCCGGGAGCAGCACCGCCTCGGGGGCAGTAGGCCTGGCGGCAGCCCCCGCATTCCCGCCAACGCCGCCCGGCAGCGCCCGGAGCCGGCCCCGCCGCTGCCGCCCCATTCCCGGCCCAAGAGCTGGCCTAGGGAGACGCAATCGAGCCCGCAGCGCATCGATGCGCCGCCGCCCGCGCCTCTCCGGCTCCCGCTCAGTCGGCGCCGCTGGGGGGTCGTCCCAGTGAGCTCCGGCCCACCAGCGCCCTAGCGGCCGCCCGTAAGTGAGCCCGCTTTACCCCGCAGCCAACGCAGCCCTGCCAGCTCCTCCTCTCCACGGCCCGCCGGCCCGGCCCGCCGCGAGTCTCAGCGATCCCAATCACCCAATCAATAATCAATTCTGTTTGCTCAGTACTGCTGGCTGGCCGGGCGCAGGGCGCGGTGGCCCCTCTCGGGGCGCCCCGGGGCGAGGGATGGGCTTGGGTGCCCGAGTTCCTGACCCCGTCGCCGTCCCGCCCTGGGATCTGCCTGCGCCGGTGGTGGGGGGCGCGCCCCGGCGCCTAGGTGGCGAGGGGCGGGGTGGAGGTACCCTGATCTTCCCAGTCAGGAGAGGAAACTTGGAGGCACCCCCTCCCACACCAACCCCCGGGACGGCCCGGGAAAGTTTGCCCGGAAAAAAAAAATTGGGGGAAGTGGCTGCGGCGGGTCCCGGGGGAGGAGCCCTGGTGGCGCGGGGTCTGAAAGCAGCCCCCACCCACTCGGGCCCGCGCCCACTTCCTCCCCCGAGGGCGCCGGCGCCCGCCCGCGGGCCCTGCCATCCCCGGGGGTGCGCTGGCCCAGGCCCGGGGGTCCGAGCTGGGGGCTTTGGACGCGGCGTGTGGAGAGAAGTGCGGCCTGGGAGGGGCATCGGGGGACGGCCAGGGGGCGAGGCCGGGTGGGGAAGAGGGGCGGGCGGGAGTAGCTAGCGGCCCGGGACGGGCTCGGCCGGGCCGGCGCCGCGTCCCTGCTTGCGCGCACGGGGCGGAGGCGGAGGGGCGGCACCCCCTCCCCAGGCTGGGCGGGGGTCCTAGACAGGCCCGGGGCCGGGAGCGGGGGCGCGGCGCCCCCGCGGGCGGGCGAGTGACACGATCATCTCCTTTTCCTTTAAGCTTGCCTGTTGCCGACGCCGCCGCTCCAGCCGCGCAGCGGGCATAAGACTGGACCGCCGAGCCCCGGGCCGCGGCAGCGGCGGCTGAGCGCCCCCTCCGATGCCGTGACCCCCTGCCCGGGGGCGGGGGCCGGGGCTTCACCGGCCCGGGCCGCTCCCGCGCTCCTCCTCCCACCCCTCTGCCCGCCTTCTCCCCCTCTCCCCGCCCCCCGGCCCTGAACCTCGCGCACCTCGTCTGGGGACGGGGCGGGGGGGGGCAGGGCCGCCGCTCCTCCCCGCCCCCTCCTCCTCCGGCCTCTGGAGCGATTTGTCAAACTTCCCAATCCGCCGGCAGCGCGGTCCTCCTCCTCCTCCTCCTTCACCACCTCCTCCTCCTCTGCCTCCTCCTCCCCCCGCGCTCCTCCCTCCCCGCGCCTCCCTCTCCCGCCCTCCTTCTTCCCTCCGCACGTTCGGGGATCGCGGCGGAGCGCGGAGCGGGGGGGACGCGGAGAGCCGGGGCTCAGCAGCATCCTGCGGGCGGCCGCTCTCCGGGGGGGAGGCTGAGAGCCGGCCCGCCTCGCCCCCCCGCGGGCCCGCCGCCCCTCCCTCCCTCTCCTCAGCCCGGCAGCGGCGGCGGCGGCGGCGGCAGCGGCAGTCGCCGGAGGAGCATCATGCCGAGGAGGAAGCAGCAGGCGCCCCGGCGCGCAGCAGGTACGAGCCGCTTCCCCTTCCTCCTCTCCTCCGCCTCCTCTTCCTCTCCTCGCCCCGCGTCTCCAGCCGGCGGCGACCCCGCTTCTTGCCCCGCTCCTCGCCCCTCTCGCTCTGGCCGCGCAGAGTAACTCCGGGGCGCCGGGCTCGCTCGCCGCTCTCCTGTCTGGTGCGTGCGCCCGCCTCACGGACCGGCGCCCCCCGGACGCCCCGCTGCGCTCTGCAACCCCCCCCCCCGCCCCTTCCCGCTCGCACCCACTTCGGGAACCGTGCTCGCTCGCGGCGAACTGAGCCGGGCTGGGTCCCTGCCTCCTCAGCTCTCTGCCTGGCCGCGGAGAGAATGGGAAGGAGCCCTCTTCTGTCTCTTTCTGTGGGGGCGGGCGGGGTCACCTGAGTTCTCCGGGACACCTTCCGTGTCCTCCCGCGGCCGGCCGGCGGGGGACTGCCTGGTGTCTCTGCCGAGCGAAAGAGAGCGAGTGAGCGAGCGGGTCCCTTCGGCCACCTTACTGCTAATCCGATTGATTCTTCATTTATTGGGCCCAAACCGGGCACAGCGGTGGAAAGCAGAGCGCACAGGGTCTGGGTATTGTCAGATGACTGTCAAGTCGATGTTAGATGCTGGCGTTCCCTTTTCCCCGGTTTGTTTTCGCTCACCCCCACCCTCCTTCCACTGCTTCTCCCATCCTCATCTCCTCATAGCACTTAGTTCTGGGACGTGTCAGAGTACTTTCTCCCCATCACCCCCCGCCTCTTTTTTTTTTTTTCCAGGAGTGTCAACTCCTTTTAAGACTGAGCCGGGTTTTTTTTTTTTTTTTCTTTTCTGGAAAAAGCATTGAAAGCAAAACAAAACCCACACACATAACATTATTTTGCAATAATGTCAGTTGGGGGCATGTTGCTTGGAAGAAGGGTTTCTGGCCCTTTGCCACCCTTGATTTGATGACTGATTGATTGCCCATCATGCTGCTGCCTTTGATCTATTCATTCCCAATAAACATCAATAAATCACTTGAAATGGTGAGGCCAAGCTCTGTGACGTCACTAGGGCCCTGTCAGTGCAACTTCTGGGATTTGGGGCGGATTGCTGAGAGGACCACATATGGACAGGATGTATTTTGATATGAGTAACACTCAGATGTGCAGAGGTTCAGATGCTGCCTGAAGGGGAGGGTTAAGTGGAGGTTCGTTTCTTTTCTTTCCTTTTTTTTTTTTTTCCTTCTCTTCCTTTCTTTTCTGTTCTTTGCTTTTGTGGAAGAAGGGAGGGGAGGGAGAAGGGTCAGGGCATTGCCTGGTGCCCTTTTTGGATGAAAGTATGGTACCCATGTTGCCCCAGAGTGCCTGTAGTAGCAGTGGGGGTGATGGTGATGGTCATTTCTGTCACTTCAGCTGGCACTGCCGGTAGAGCTCACACACCGGCTGCATCTGAACTTGAGTCTTCTCACACAGGATCACAGAGAGGAAATGCTGTTCTTTCTTCTCCCAAAAATGTACTGTCCTGTCCTAAGAAAATCGTAGAAGAAAACAGACTTGGTTTGGGGCATATATTACAAATTTTGCTTTCTGTCCTCAGGGTTACCCAAATTTAGAAAGTTTGAAAATCCCAGTAGTGGTTGTAGGGAGGGTGCTGCCTCTCAAGTCACCTCCTGGCTGGTGCTTTTTGCCTATCCCATCTTCTACTTTAAATTCCAAGCTCAAGCAATGAGCTTATCTACCCAAAATAAACTCTCAAAGTTTGGAGGACTCCTTCACAAAGTTGGGCAGTAGGAGTGTCTTGGACTGCTTCCAGTCTTTGGGATTTTTTTCTTTCCTTTTTGGATGCACATTTGAAGGTATCTGTGTGCCTCAATCAAATGAACCATATGTGACTGCATCTTTACATTTGGTTTAGAATCCTCTCCGCCTTTGCTTCATCTTTTCTCTCCCACCTTGCCAATCTGAGACTCTTATTTGATAAATTTCTGCTAAAAATAGTAGAGGAGGAGGAAATGTGCTGTTGGTTTTATTTATCTATTTTTTTAAAGCAACCTGTTCACTGACCTTTTTGCACCTTTTAAAAAGCCAGCCAGGAAATCTCAGGTCAGTTAAGAAATATTCATTATATAAAAACTTGACTGCACTACTAATAGGAGCTGGAAGAATGGTTTTGCTCTATCAAAATGACCCGTCAAAACGACTTTGTTTCATATTTGATTTAATTGTCTCTCTCCTGACAGGCACATTCATCAATAGCTTAATGGTCAATCAGAAGTTGGCAGCATGAGTGCTTTTTTTCTTTCTCATACCCGGGTTTTGGATTTACTTTATCAGAATGCCTCTGCCTAATGGACGTGTGGAGGAGGGGGGGAATGTCTGAAGGGCTACTTATTTAGGAGAGTGGAGGAATAAAAAAAAACCTTCCACATCCAGGCTGGTGATAAGTATGCACAGGCCAATAAGTGCGCTGTGTGAGTTTGTTTGTTTATTTGGACGGACAAGAAACTTCCCATTTTTTTCTCCTTTTTTCAGTTCTCCTAGCTGCAAGTTATAAGGTTCATGCCTGCGTTTGTGGCGTACTGGGAGTGCTGACAAATTGATTGCTTTGTACTGATAGAGAGTGGGGAAAAAGAAAGATGTCTGCTGATTGGTAACTGGAAATCCATTCCCCAGCAACCTTGAGGAGACTGGAGAATTTTTCCCCCCTCCAAACTGAAAGGTCCGTTCAGCCATAAAAAAAGAAAAGTTGTTTTGCCAGCTTCATTAGTGTTCACCTAATTAGCTGTAAACCTGATGGATTCCTGACAGCTTTAATGATTGGAGATGACAAGCTCGACGCAGTGTCATCCAGCAGAATTAGGTTTGCAGCTAGTTTGATGTAATCAAGTTGATATTACACAGTCCTGGCTGCCTTTAGTTGTGCATTAACTCAATTTTCTGCTGCAGGTGACAAATGGGCTTTGGTACCTGGATAATCATGTCATAGGAATTAGGGCCCTTTTAATGGTCTGGGGGTAGAATAACAACCACAAAGGGCTGAGAGCTGGGGAGAGCGTGCAGACATAGCACACAGGTGCACACAGTTTTTACATCTAGGCCAAATGTAACACTGTTCTCCAGAAGGCCAAAGCAGGCTCCAAGAATCCCTGAAAAGACGTATTTCTGCCCTTTAGGATTTCTCTGTTTTTGATAGAAATTATGCACGGCTTAGTGTCTTTCCTTAAAGGGGAGAGAGAAATTTCTTCACCTGCTGAAGAGAAACCTGGGCAGGAGTTTCCTTTCTCCAGGCATGTAATTTTAAAGGGCCATACATTTGTGCTGGACAAAAGCTATTGCCTGTAGAAGTTCAGAGGAGCGGGGTTACAGAGGCCCCTGTCCTTTGGGCAAAACGACCATTTTCCCACTCTCCTATGTGTAGCATTTGTTTTTCAACAAGTATTTTTTGATAATACCGGAAAAGAAAGTCAAGCAGTACTTAATAGCAGATCACGTTTTATTCTTTCCTGTTCATTTTCTGGAAGGAAGTGTAAAATCATTAAAAGCCATTGCCTAAACTCCACCCTCCCCTCAAAAAAAAAAAAAAATCCAACAAACGACAACTTGCCACTGACCTTTTGAGTCTTATTTGGTGAAAGAGAATAACCTTCCATGGAGTTCTTAGGTGGTCCCACTGCAAAGGTAAACCTTCAAGCATCTTGACTTCTGTCAAAGTGGTTTGGAGCCCTTAGGACCTGCTGGGGTAACAGATCACTGTGGGTCCCCAAGGAATAGGATAAGCTCATGGTGGCACAGCCTGGGGGTTTTTACTTTGCCGGTAGACACGGGCAAACTAAAAGGTGGCACACCTGGCGGTGTCCAAGTAACACCATCCCAACCTTCCTAAGTCTCGTGCACATACCAGGCAGCTCCAGAGAGGAGCTTTTCTCTCTTGGAAGTACATGGAGCATTCAGGAAGGCATTTCGGCATCAGCCTTGGGAATTTATTTGCTCTCAAACCTGCCACACGTCTCTCCTTTGGACAGACGTGCTACCCTGCAGCAAGGTGACAAAATGGCTGGTTTTGGTCGCTCTGTGATTCCCCGCACCCCTTTTCCTACAAAATGAAAGGAGCAATGTAAATTCTAAAAAAAGAGATCAAGAAGCTGAAGGGGAAAAACAAAGAGGGCAGGAGGCAAGGCTATTCCCCTGGACATCCACACAGGGGAGAGGAGCTTCCCGAATCAGCTGCTGTGCCCCCATTATCTTGACAACTGTCAGTTAGGGCTTCAGTGCTCTCCAGGGCCACCCTTGATTGTGAGCAGTTGATGTTGTCATTTTGTTCTCAGTTTTGCCTTGAGCGTGCTCGTAAACAGGAGCCAGGTAGTCAATAACTGATGTATCAGCAGTTATTCCCCAAATTGCCTCGCAAGTCTGCATTTTTCCTCTTTTTTTTTTTTTTTTTTTTAAACTAAAGATTGTTTTGTAAACTGATTAGAATGAAAGGTGACTGCTCAGGGCCGGGGGAAATGCCGTGAAACCCAGGTGAGTTCCCAGAACGAAAACCCTTCGTTTCCCTGCCCTCCCCTTCTGGGTTTCTGGAGAGAGAAGGGTCACCTTCTTGAGGGCGAAGCGCCTGGCCCTTTTTGGGGGCCTTTGTCTTTCTCTGGTGTCTGGCAGAGCCAGGCCGGGCGAGGGCTGTGGATGCAGGCGGGGAAGGAGCAGGGAGAGGATAGGGAGCCCTGGTCCTGGTGCCCCACAGCCATGTTTAATCCAGTAACAGGAGCAGGCCAGTTATGCCGAGTGTAGTTTGTGAGGCTTTCCTGCTGGCCCATTTTTATTCCTGCCTGTCACTGGACAAACTATAAAAATAGCTTTAGTCTTGTAGTAGAAAAAAAAAAATAGGGTGTGTGTCTACCTTCTGTGTTTTTGTGCAGCCCAGGTAGGTAGGCCTTTCAGAGAAGCTCTTTTGTAACACCCCTGTACCATCATCCTGCAGCCCGTGCAAGGAAATAGGACAGAACAACACAGTGGTATCACTCACCCCGGACCCTCTCAGGTGTTCAGTGTGTGTGTGTGCGCGTGTGTGTGTGTATGTGTGTGTTCTAGTTATGCTCCAAATTGTGGTTTCTCTGTCTGAAGTTAAAAATGAAAGGTGAATACAATATATTGTATTTGGTAACAATGGTATGGACTGGTACATCGAGACAGATAATGTGCAGTTGTAATTAGACTCAATAGACAGGCAGTCATTTTTAAATTCTTTTGACACGTGCATAAAATAGTCATATAATAAGATAAGATGACAATTTTATGTTAGGTTGATAAAGTGTCCCGATACTTGCATTTAAACGTCTGTAAGCCTTTAAAAAAAATCTAGACAGATTAATTCTAGTTTCCAGTATTTGCAGTTAGTCATTAAATTAATTTTCAAATTCTACTAAACAATGGCTATGAATATTTCTTTTTCTTGCTGGAGTCTCCTACCTGAATTTTAAGGAACGGATACATAGATCTGGTAGCTTTCTCAAATTTTTCAACATTTGTAAACATTTACGTTAGACATGGGTGTAAAAATTCAGGTTACTGTTTGTGATTAGAAAGACGCTATGCGTTTTTGGAAGTAAAAAAAAAAACAGTAATAGAACATAATCTGCTTATGACCACTTGCCTGAACGACTGTCATACTCCACTTTTAGGAATCTTTATTAGAAAGATTACACAGTGTCCTTGACCAAATAGTGAATATTTTATAAGCCCCATTTAAAAAAAGACATTTTGAGCACATACACTTGATTTGATCAGCACTTAGATTCTCGGGTTTAATTACTTTCAATTCTGTAAATTATTTTAGTATTTCAACAAGAGTGGCCTAAGAGACGTATTGGGGGTCGGGAAAGCATTTTTCTGAAGGTCACATTGCCCGGACTTTTTGACCATCTCCTTACCTTATTTTTCTCAAATGTGCTAAGGTGTGGCTCTTGAAGAATCATTTAAATTTGTTTGGGCTTAATGATAAATTATTAATTCATACTGTCAGGACACATGTTATTAATTATGACTGTGTTTTCTTCATCCAGAACAGCTGTTGGGGAAACAGTGTAAGTTCAGATTGTCTTCAAGGGGGAGGGCGCCAAAGCAAGGAACTCACCAACTTCTTGTCATCATCTTCCTGATTCCCTTGCTTGGGAATAAAGGATTGCAGGGGGCGGAGTGAATAGGGAGAGAGAAACTATTAATTCTAGACCAAGATGGGTACTGGCAAATGTTCCCTAATGTAACTTTTTAAAAAGCAAGCCTAACTCTCCATGCTGTAAGTCCAGGTGAGATTCTGAGGTGGTACCTGCTTCCTTCCCCAGTCTGGTCTTGGACTGGCTTCCATTCCACCAATTTCTCTTGTTTTCTTCTTCCTCTTGGGTAGACCGGAAGGTCACGTTCACAAGTTTATAGTAGCAGAAAGCAAACTACTTTGAATGCCTGTTTTTTCCCCAAACTGGATCCCATCCCTTGGAGAGCAAAGGGCTGTTTGGTAATATACATGAAATGACTCCAATTCATTTCCTTTTGATTTTCCATCCCCGTCATTAAATCTAGTCCTATGTATTCAGTTTCCTCTGAGTTCTTTGAGGAATGCATGTTGCATAAAATAGGCAATTTTTAATGAACAATTTAATGTAAATGGGTTTTGAATTTAAATTAATATTAATGAAGCCTTGAGTGAATTTATTTTGCATACGTAAAGGCTTGTAAGTCTTTCACCCATGTGCTTTCTCCTTTATGTAGTAACATTGGTTGGGTGGATTAACCAGTGCCTTTTAAAGATTCATGCTTAAAAAATTAAATTGATTTTATATGTCCAATAGCACCAACATATTATTAGGCAAAAGTGTTACTTAAGGTAAGGGGAATATACCTCATTTTTGATTAAAGCTCTCCGTCTCCATTGCCCTGCCCTTCCTGAAAGCTGCAGTTGGTTTGGCACTGCTGCCAGGGAAAATACACACCAACAATAGTTACTACAATCAAGATGTTTTCTTTCTTTGCCTTACCTCTAATGCATTATGTATCCCGGGATGATGGGAAGTTCTGTAATTAATTCTGTTAAATGTAATTGCTATAATCACTTTGATGTTACACATAATAAAGGTAATATGGTAAGCAGATAAAAAATATAAACACCTTATTGTAACACTCCTGCTAAAATTCCATCTCGTCAAGTCTGGTTTGTAGACAAGTGTTCTCAACTCTTTTCGGTCATAGGTGACAATTTATCCGAGCTGTATTCATTGATATTCCAAAGGAGAGTCAGTGATTGGAAAGGATGGGCCTTGGCTTGAAAGGGTCTTCAGGTTGGTTGCCTAGGAATCTTAGTTCCCCTTTCCTTAAAGATGTGGCTAATTAAGGTGACCATTATTTCTGGAGAGGAGACAGGTAAACACTTCAGAAGGGCCTATGGAATGAAGTAAGAGGTATAGGAATGGAAAAGGAGCTCAGAGAAGAATGAGAGTGGAGTTTTCAGATCAGGGGAGAGGCTGTTCTGTAGGTTTTCTCATCCTCATGGTGTGGGATTATGGGAAGTGCTGTGTGTGCACGTGTGTGTGTGTGTGCGTGTGTGTGTATGTGTGTGAGAGAGAGAGAGACAGAGAACATAGGAGCATGTGCTTATGGGTAACAAGAGAAAGCCACCTTTCTGTAACAGTGCAATAAGGGAAATTAGCACAGAACATATGCTTTATTATTATTATTTATTGCTATTGTTATACACCTTTCATGGGGGCATCTGAGGACCGTGCCTGACTGTTGCACATCCCGCCACGGAGCTGGCCGACGTCGCCTGTTTGACAGCAACCTGAGTGACCTTTGAGACTCCCCCTGCCACATCTCCATGCACCTACCCTGGATCCAGGCCACTGTAGGACATAAGTTTGCCAGAGACCCCAAGCACACAGTTCTTGCGGGATGTTTCCAAACACGTTCGAATTCTTCTTTGCCATCATAGCTTGCAGGAGGTGGAGGATGTGGTGGGAGAGGAACCTTGTCGTTTACTTTTCTCCCTGTGGATAACCAGGAATCAACCTAGCAGGGAGGTTTGACCCCCGTCATCAGCCGGGCCCTGTCTCTTGTACTACAAAGGCCAAGAGGTCTCATGACCCGGTGTTGGCCTGAAGGCTTGGGTGTGAATTCTCTGCATTTATATTTTGTTTTTCGGTGTGTTGTAAGGCATGGAGTCTGTAAATCAGGCATACACAGAAAGAAAATAAGGGAAAGTGGATGTGGGAGAAGGGGATGCCTCTTCTTCTTTGGAGGAAGAAAAAGGTGTTTGCGGATGGTGCTGAGATGCAGTGACAGCAAGTGGTTCCCTCGACTGTGCCTGAGGCCCAGGGAGCTGGGTCTGGCTGTTGCTTTCACGGGCTGGCTGCAGAACAGGCTGGGAAATCAGGGTGCTGCGGAAGGCTGGGCAGGGCCTGTCTCCTGGGCACCAGGCCTAGCATCCCGGCGGGCCAGGTGAACAGGGGCCGAGGACAGGGTCTGGGGGTCCCAGCCTGGGCCTGGGCTGCATCGGGCCAGCCACCAGCCCTCCTGCGGTGACTTTCAGCTGGTTTTGATGGTGAGGATGATAAAAGGTCTGAGAACTCCATAGGCCCTGTAATCAGGGCCAGTGCTGACATCCTTCTCAAGTTTGACAGCTTCTTCCTTTTCTCTCCTCACCGCCAAGCCTTTCTCAACTGAATTTCCCCGCCCTCCTCTCTCCTCCCTCCCTCCCCGCCGCCCACCCCTTCCCTCCCTCTCCCCCTTTCTGTATGTGTCTCTCTTGTTTCATGTTCTTGATCAGTCTCAGATGCTGGGAATTATTTTTTTTCGGGCGGGAGGGGGAGTGTTGCTTTAGGTTTGTGGGTTGGGCAGGTGTGAGAGGAAGTCTGTGTGTTTTTTTTTTTTTGTACTGTAGGCCTGTTGCTAATTAATGTTCCTCCATAAGATTCTGTCGGAGTTGAGTAATGTTTTTGATCTTTATGCCTGATAACTGCATACTTAATGAGATTTCAAAGCTGTGAGTGCAGCTCCCTACAATTATTGACAGATGCCTTTTCTTTGCCATTGGGTTCAGCTTCATAAATCCTCTTGCCGTAATGAGGTTCAGCAGTGCCACCCTGGCAGTGAGCTAATGAAAGGGGGGAGGGCGAAGCGGCTCAGGGCTGTCTGACACATTTTTTTCCTTTAAAATTTACTATGCAGATGTCAAGCTGCGGACGATTACTTCAAACATGCTAATTTTTATCTTGCTTTTGTGTCAGCCCTTTGCCATGAAAAAATAAATAAATAAAAGGACCAACCTCACTCCACTTCATTTCTTTTCCTTTTTTTTGCCCCCAAAGTCACATTTTTTAATAACCCGTGGTGTGTGACTGCTGGGGACTTTGACACGCGTGTGGCCTTTTGCAGGTATCCAGTGGCAGAGCCGTGTTTTTTTTTTTTCCCCCCCTCCCTTGCCATCAGAAGGGCAGGGGGAGGATAAAAGTGTGATTTCCCCAGGCCTCCCATCAGCCTGCCCTAAGTATGTACTTGAAACGTCGGAGAATTCATTTCAGAGTTCTGAAACTAGATCCCGGTGAAGAGCTGCGCCATGCCAAAGAGTCGATTTCCTTTTCAGCGGAGTCATACATCACTGACCCACCCTTCCCTCCTGACAGAATGACATATGTCATTTATCATATGGGCCCCAGCCAGACACGGGGAGGGGAGGGGAAGCCCGGTCCATGTGATGCTGCCTCGTCGTCGTCCTCCTCCCACTGTACACAGTACGGCTGGCTTGCAGAGAGAGCACTGCTGATTTGGTGAGAGGGAGGAGAGAGGAGACTCAGGGGCGAAGGGAGGAGAGCCTGCTTCGTATGGATGGCTGGGCGTGTGGCGGGGCGGGCACGAGATTGGCAGAGGCATGGACGAGGTTATGTTCTTTCACATTGTCTGCTGAGCCACGCAGCTCAGCCTCTGACGCTCTTCTCACTTCCCCCACCCCCCCACATTCCTTTTCTCTGTTTTTCCTTCTTTTATTTCTCCCCCTTTAGTAGTCAAGGGAAAAAAAAAAAGAAGAAGAAGAACAAGCAGGGCTGACAGGTATCATTCAGCCTCCCTGGCTAGTGAGGGGTGGTATAAATGAAGCTCAGGGCTCCTGGCTTCACATGATTCAGACATGCGTTATTGAAGATGGATGTTCCTTAAAAAAAGATTGATGGTGAATCCTGGGCTTAGGGTGCCATTTATCATTTTGAATATTATTTAGACTTGCCGTGTAAACCTGTAACTTGAGAGTTGGAAGAGCCGGGGCAGGGTAGGGGCGTGTGTGTGTGTGTGTGTGTGTGTGTGTGTGCGCGCGCGTGTGTGTTTCCATCGACTGGCCTTGAATTATCATTGCTGCTGACCAGACACAGGCCCTCCCATTTACAATACAGAAGACACCACCTCCCATAAAGGAGGGACGGTTTAATTTTGAATAATTTCCAAGGACACAAGGAAAAATGAAGTATCTGTGATTTACACTAAAGCTAACAGGCAACTTCTCTCTCTCTCTCTCTCTCTCTTTCTCTCTCTCTCTCTTCCCCAACAGAGGCAGTCACGTACGAAACATTAAAATATAAACAGAGCTGTACTTGCCGAAGCCAGGACCCTTGCCTGATTTTTTAAACTCTGTGACATGGTTAAAAAAAAAAAAAATCTGTATCTGCAAAGCTTAGCACAATATAACTATTCAAAAAATAATAATAATACCGGTTGGCTTGGTTAGCAGTGCGAGAATGAAGAAACATAGACTTCCACGTCCCAGGAATATTTCAGTTAAAAAATGATCTAACCCTGTCCCTGCTCCCAGCAGCTTCCCCCCATTTTGTGTCTGCACTCGGTCCCCCTCCGCAGGCCCCCGCAGACCCCTGCCAGGACTGATGTGGACAGCTGTTTCCAGGCCCCACCGGCTAATCACTTCTGGTTCTTTTGCACCCTGAGCTCTGCTCTGGGACACCCCCACCTACTGGAAGGACGTAGGGACGCAGGCTGGCTCACTGACCGGGCCCCCAGCTGCTGGGAAGCATCAGTAAAGCGGCCTTTCCCCCTCCTGCTTTAGAGGCCTGCCGCTGGTTTCCCCGTGGAAAAAGGGAAACAGAAACTGCTGGCCTCCCTGCTCCGTCTCCTCCGCTAGGAGAGCCCCGATAGTGCAAATTTAATTGTCAGGCATTCTATTAAATATGTGACTTTATTTGGGTCCGCTAATTAAATTTAGGGCTTCTTGTATGACTTTTCGTGTGGACATTAATTTAAAAAAATGATGGGACAGAAAGTTAGACTGGGGTCGTTTTTTATCTAAAGAAATGAGAATCGAGAATTTGTGGAAGGGCTGAACGTTCGTATCTTGCTGCTTTCTTGGACAAACTTTTCCCTGACGTGTAAAAAGCCTGTATCTCCCGTGAACGGGAAACAAATGGGAACGTGGCGTATTCACTCACCAACTCCATGCAACTTTGTGTGTGTGTGTGTGTGTGTCTGTTTATTTTGAAATAACTTTATTAGCAGCCTGACACTGTGCACAGGCTGACTTAGGATTCACTTTTGGTGTTGTCCAGCTGCTGCCAAAAATCGGGTAGAATCAGATTTATATCCTTTGTTGGTGCCTGGAATCACATCTGACAACAGAAAGATGATATTGTTTCTTGCCGAGACTTCAAGGAAGAAAGCAAAACTTTGATCATCTGCCCTTGCACTTGGGCAGTGTTGGAGGTAATTGGAGTACAAGTGCCAATTTGCAGGAACAATTGTAAACACCTTGGATACAAATGCATCATCCCATTTTTACTGATTAGGAAAACTTTGCTATTAATAGGTGCAAAGTCCATTTCAGGTGTAATTGGTAAGGAACTGAGTGCACTCATGGGAAGAAACCTTGTTTTGTTTTTTGTTCGCTTCTCTTCTTATCCCCTTTTCTCAGTTTTATGGCTGGAGACATGATTTATTGCAGCCATCCATCTTGGGGGCTCATCCATCACACCCGGGTTGCTAGGAGATTGTGGCAGCAGCTGTTTGCTCTGAATCAGACAGAAAAGTTGTCAATCATCAAAGGCAGGTGAATAGCATTAGAAACACGCTATTGTCAGACGGAATAATTAATCAAAGAGAGAAAAGATAATTAAAAAGATATGACCCTTGCAAGTACTTGCTCTGGGTTGCCTGGAAAAAAAAAAAAAAAGAAAGAAAGAAAGAAAGAAAAACTGCCTGGTCTTTTCTAGACACTTAAGCAGCTGAGGGCTGATAAAATATGCACTCTACAGTGCATAGTTTTTAATTAATTGAAAAAGGTTCAACATTCAAAGACGATGCTGGAGAAAAGTCCGATTATGGGCAGAAGTAATATTTATTGTTTGCATGAAGGGCTTGACACAGAGTTCTAACTTTCTGTCACAAATCTCTGGCTTCCCTGGCTGGAGGAGGCATGGCTGGGGTCTTCAGGTAGCCTCCCAGCATCCTTCCTCTAAGCTCCCCTAGCCGTCACGCTGGGCCATTCAGGAGAGCTTCAGACCCGAGGAACAGGAGTGGAGCCTGCAAACCTGGACCACACGCCACTCCACAGTCCCAGGGAGTCTAGACAAGTGAATTCCTTAGATCACAAGAATTTTTTTTTTTTTTTTTTTTAGTGAAGATGGGAGACTTGCAAAGCATGCCATGAAGTCCACCTTCAGGGTCCATGGAGAGAGCACTGTATCATTTCACCTGCCTGGGAACATGTTCTAAATGGAACATGCTCTAGGTCCCGAACGGAAACTTGTGATCCATCTTGGTGTGGCCCCAGGAAGCGCACCAGTGACTCAGATCCTGAGTGATCACCTGGCGTCACATTCTGAAAAGATCCCCACTTACCATCCAGAAATAATTTTGGGTGCCCATTTCAGTCACAAAAATATTCATAGATTAGGAAGTTCATCCTTGCCTTTTCTGAAGCTAAAATATTCTGGAGAAATTGGAAAATGTATTAAAGACTCAATAGAAAGTGGCGTATCTGGCGTTGCTTTTCGGTTAAATATGCTGCACGCCCTGAAACACAGCTACTCTTTTATTTTTGGATACTATGCTTGATTTTCACACCATTCTCCTCCCAAAGAATAGCAGGGCTTCTAAAATTAGCAGGAGGAAAAAAGGCTTTGAATATTAGAATTCCTGAGAAGGAAGAAAGTCACACTTTTTTTTTAGTTGGACACCGTTTTCAGGGTGTAGCAGATCAAGATCCCCATCCCTCAGCTCCCCATGCACAGCAGCCCTGGCGATGGGTTGCCAAGCATCACATGGGAGTCCCCAGGGGCTATCCCTCATGGTGTGATGTCCACCTTCTCCCCTGGTATACTGGGAGCCCGCTAGGGGTGACAAAACCACCACTCTGGCCTTTTGGTGAGAGAGAGAGAAAGAAAGAAATATTCAGATTAGAAAAAAGCACCCGCCTGGCTTGCTGGAGCCCCTCAGAGACATGTCACCTGTTCAGGTGGCTGGAGGAGCGTTCTTGTTCGGAACTTGACCTCCAGGAGATGGATGACTTTGACTTCAAGTTTCTGCTTGAGTCCTTGAGCTGCTATCCCCTGGTGGCCTTCTGAGCCTTTGAGTAAAGCTGGGAGTTTCCTGACCACATAGCGGTTGTCCCTTGAAGTTCAACATTTTCTTGGGTAATGCCTGCCCTTGACCTACAAGGGCCGTGCCGTTGGAGAGCCAGCGATGCCAGAAGATGCCTGGCTGGGGCTGGAGAGCTTCAGTTAGGTAGCTTATGGAGTTCGGGGAGTCAAGAGGCCCTCCTGTCACCCATGAGCTCTGGCTGTTTGGAGATGGGCAGTGGGGGTAGTTCCTTTTGGCGCTTGAAGAGAAATTCTTGTAGTTGCCATCTCCCCATTCCAAATAACTGCTGAGAAAACACGTTGCCTAATGTCAACCAGAGCAGTTCCAAAATGTGGTGGCTCATCAGGGAAGGGCAAAGGAAGAGAGTTCTGTGCGAGTCACTTATGGTAGCTTTGTGAATTCACAGATGAAAAGTATCAACCTTTAGTGCTGGTGAAATCAGATTGAAATTTGCTTCCCCATAAAAAGGGGAAACAAAACCCAGGGGAAAAAGGGAAAGTCTTCAAGTGTGGAGAAGTTGGTGCAGGTCGTTTTTTCTGGAGCTGTGGCTGGGATCTAATGTCCTCTCCAGTAACCCCTGGCATCTGTTTAAATGATGCACAAAATAAATGAGAGACAGAGAGAGGGGCCCCAAGGGAAGGGTGGGTTGCTTACTCTTTAGAGGTTTTGGTTTTATGAGTGTCCATTTTGACCAGAATTTCAGCATCTCCCCTTGACAAGGGAGGGGGAACAGACACGGGTCTCTTGTGTCGCAAGGGTGTGCCAGGATAGAGTACCCTGTTCAAAGTCATTGTGACAGTGAGAAAACCCAGGACTGCACTAACCCCCACGCCAACTTGATATTTGAGTGTTCTTCTAAACGATAGGCATTTTCCTCTCAGTTCCACAAGACAAGGTTACCTAGAAGTCATTTTGGGTTTTCCCAGCTCAGCTGCCTTAGACCCAAAGCAGGCTTGGTCCCCACCCCGCTGAAGCCTTAGGATGCCACCCACAGAAAGAAAGCACAACTTATCCAGTGGGACTCCCTGTAGGTAAAGACATTTTGAAACACTTGAAAGACCTCGGAACAGCCTAAGTAAGTTGCACTAGTTACTACTCATCCGCTCAAGGAAGAGCTTTTAAAAGGGGGCAAGGATTCCTATTTGGGAGAGAAGATGGGGTTCCCAGGGGTTTTCCTGTGATGAAATGTTCCCCTTTCTTGGCATTCCATTTCCTGCCTTTGTTTTTGCTCTGGGCCTGGAGTGAAATGGCTCTTTCATATATACTAGTTAGCGAAGACCACGGCGGGGTAATCTATGAGGCAGTGGTGGTGGTATTTTCTCTTGCTTTTCCGTATAAAATAGTAAGGCAGCAGGGACACTCGGCTATGTGCCTGAGGTTCCTACCGAGATGGTTAGGTGAGTAAGCAATAGAACAAACACATAGTTAGCTGGGCAAAGGAAAATAATAAAATAACAGCATGCTCTTGGTTCTGAGAGCCCTGCCACATGAGCTTGTTCAAATTGGGTCCAGGAGCTTCAGACTTTCTGCTGAAGTGTGGGTGGGGAGAGAGAAGAGTATTATTTGGAAACACATGTACTCATTCCTTGTGAAAGAAGTGAAGTATTTAACATTTCTCCAAGGAAAACATCTTTCATTACTTGACGTGTTCTGTGGTAATGATTTTTCAGTTCAACAAACACGTACTTATTAGCTTTCGTGCGGGAACCTGGCTTAGGTGGATGGCGGGGCCATTTTTAATGGGAACTCACTGGCCAAGGTTAAAGGGAACCTGGCTGGTCACAGGTGGTCCCGAGGCCGGGACGCACAGTCTGCTCCAGGCTCCTTGGAGCCCATCGCTCTGGCCTGGCCTGTGAGCTCAAGTTAGGAGGAATCAGCAAAGCTGTTTATTGTTTGGTTTTTTTGCAGACAGAACGTTGGATGGCGTGCATTTGGTGATTTCAAGTGGATTGGCCTGGAGAGATGGCACACTCTGCATGCCGGGAGTTTGGCTGAGGGTTTGCTGGTTAAATAGACTATTTTGGTTAAAGATGATATAGAGGGAGCGGGGGCCGTGAGGTGTGTTGGTGCAGGACCGGGGGCCTGCTTCCCCCTCCAGACTCCACCCCTTGCGCCTCTCCTGGCTCGAGCAGCTGTGGACACCCCTGCCCATGGTTGCATCCTCCTGATGCCAGGTGGCTCTGGGGGCAGCTGAGCTCTCTTAGCTGTCTCTGGGTGGGAGTGGAAGCCTTATCTGTAAGCCCAGTTCTCAGGGACCCTTGAGCGTGACCTTCACCCCTGCCTGTCTTTTCTCCTATTAGATAAGTGTGTTATCCAATCCAATTGCAATCCTGGCACATGATGGCGTTTTCTCTGCTTTACCTGCCATTTGCATTTTGGTGTCCATGAAATTAGAAATAGTGAGCTGTGGTGCTTTTTCACAATCCCAGTCACCATCACTCTCGAAACTGGAGCCCCCGCCAACCTGAGAATGAGTATTGATGGATGATGGCTTCATGCAAACTTCTTTACTGATCTCAGTTCCCAAATCCAGCTGATAACCTCAGTGTGTCAGCCCCAAATCACATCTCATTATGGGTCATCTGTCCTCATCGGCCCCCAAAAGCGTGATCTCAGTTCACATCCCACTAGGACATTTTCCTCGATAAGTGAAAACCCTCTCCTGCTCTCAGATCCCACTAGCTCGGTGGCTTCCTTCTGCCATGTCAGTGCGGGGAATGCAGCAGTTAACATTGTTTATACATTCCAGGAGTATTAAGCAGTTAGGTTACTGGAACTGTGGTAGAGCTTGTGGGAGCAGCATTCTGGGCTGTGCCTCTGTCATCAATTACCGAGCATATCATGAAATTCCAGATGTAATAATAAAGTTTATGATGATTATATTGTCAGGAGGCACGGAACACACCACCTCAATTGACAACCAAAGGAATGGGGGTTGAGCCAGTGGTTAGACTGTGGTGTTAGCACATGACAAAGGGTCTTTCAGGAAGCATAATTGGGCCCTCCAGCAGCAACTGTGTGCATTTTCGTGAATGGAAACATGCATTTTGGAGACCCAGCTACGGTGGGAAAAGTGAGAGGGTGAGAAGGGGATGCCCTCGGTTGTATGGAGCTCGCCTGCTTCATCTCTGCCTTGTGGTCGCCCCGACCCAGAAGAAACTGCACTAGGGAGGTGGCGTCTTTGCAGATGGGGAAGCAGGCATGGCAGGGACTCAGCCACTCTGCCCAGAAACAGCCTCCCCTCCCGTGGAGGTGCAGCATGCCCTGGTGTGGAAATAGAAAAATGAACGTGCTGTTAAAATCAATAGACTGTCACGCCTTGACCGGATAGCACAGACACTCCAGTAGGTGGCAATTGGTAGACACACAGTACTAGGGTCCTTGACCACAGTGAGACAGCCGATGCAGTGCTGGCCTGGTTTCCTGCAACTGTCTGCAGTTTCCTCTCCCGGTGTATCCATGACATTTCCAGAAAATGCATCTTTACCAGAGGGTTTCACTTCCCTGCGTTACGGCAGAGCACGGCGAGCAGAGTAGAGCGGCAGTTAGGAAGTTTCATGGCACGTCTGTAGCCAGGTCCACTGGGAATTAGGATCGCTGTGATTGTTTGGGTGCTTGTATAAATGCAGATGAATTTTTAAAAACAATTCACGGCAGACACGAAATATCCGTGACAAAGACAAAAGCGATAAATAAGCTATTGCACACTATGAGAGAAAATTAATGTACCCTTTTAATTCGTCAATGTGCCAAAAAATTATTCTGGACATGTTCTTAACAGACATGTTTCCTGAAGTTCCAGTCCAGGTGAGCTCATGAAGGCTGGGCATCTCTCTGCAAATTTCCTGCAGGAGCCCTGCTTCTCAGATGCTTTGGTTTAGCTGAAGAGTCTCTCTAGGGCAGGGACGTGTTACTGTTTCTCCCCTGGAGCCTGCGAAGGGAGGGGGAGCGGCTTTTTTTGCTGGGTTCTCACCTCTGCTGTTGGGTAGTGCAGTTCCAAGATAGAGGGAGATTTCAGGGGCCCCACATCCACCTGCAATGAGCCGGGCAGGTGCTGCCTTTCCCACTGTCCTCCAACCGCTGGTGGTTGGGGACGTGCCCATCCCTTGGTGTGGGGGCAATGAGGGGGCATGTGGACGCTGGATGTCCCATGCCCTGGGGCACTGGCCGCCTTCCCTAGACAGAGCTGCATCTCTGCCAGCAGGAGCTACTGGGAAGATGTATTTCTGAGCATCTCCATCTGTGTCCATGATCACCCTCCTGCCTGGGCTGCTTCATGACCAAGAGGAGATAGGAGTTCAAGCCTTTTTTTTAAATTCTAATTGTAAATGGAACTTGGCTACTTGTTAAAAAACTCATTGATGTTTTGAATCCAAAGGGATGTGGACCACACAGCATGTCGGCAACCTACGTTTGTTTTTTTCTCCCCACCCCTGTCACCCGTTAGGGTGGGAGGTGGTGGAGAGGAGAAAATGGAACGGGAGAAGTTAGGTTTGGATGCCACTGGGGGGGGAAGGGGCTGTCCTGTGCCAGGGCAGAGGTCAGGCCAGGGTGCTGAGGTGCGCGGGCCTCTCCCTGCTGCCCCCGTGGCGGTCATGGGGGGCAGGCTAGGCCTCCACCTGCAGCTCCTGGTTCAGGATGCCAGCCAGCTCTCCTAGAGCCACCCGTTTCCCTTCGAGGTTTCCTGAAGACCTGCAGGAGAGGCAGGAGAGGGTTTGAAGTCTACTCAGGGCAGCTGCTGAGAGATTTTTGTGAGAGTTTTCTTTTTTGCCCCCAAATTTACAACTGTCGTGAAAGGCAGAACTGTTACAGAGAGAAACCAACCTTTCAGTAATCACAAAGCAGCTTTTATGAATTAAAAAAAAAAAAAGAAAGAAAAAGATCTTGACCCTCTTTGAAAGGAAATAAAGGAGGAACCCAGTGTAAGGAAAACATAAAAAGCTGATATTACAGTTTTTGTGATTACTCACATCCTAGGCTGGGGCTTGAGGAAGCCAGTTATAATGGAATTTCATTTTTTTTCTCTTCCTAGTTGTGTCTCTGCTCTCTCTCTCTCTCTCTCTCTCTCTCTTTTTTTTCCATTAGAATGAGGGGTTCGTACTTGGTGTGAAAAAAATCATTTTTGGCACGTGATCCTTGGCACGGTCCTTAGCTGACCGGAGGCTGATGGGACTGAAGCAAGGATCGTGTGCCCCTGTGATGAATTCCCTATCAGGGGGCTGTGGGGCCATACGGTGGGGTGGTACAGCAGCCCATCCCACCCCAAATGCTCACACCCCCCAGGCACTGTCTCCGGGGCCTCCCCCAGACCTCAGCCTTGACATCAGCCTTTAACTGAGGTAAACAGACAACCCCAAGACCACAGATAATTCACTTTCAGATATTCAGAGGTGAAAAATCTAAAGCCATCTAGTGGTTAGTTATTATTAGTAGCCAATTTATTATCATGGTTTTTAAAGATGATTTTATTGTTATTAGTATGCAAGTTGTCGGGAGCAGTTAACCAATTTCACTGGTGCGAAATGGGGGCTGAGACAGTGACCAAAGGCAGATATGCCTTAACTGTGGCTAAATTAAGTAAACATTGTGCAGGCAAACTTCCGTGTACCTGTTGTGAGGGCTGACCTTCTACCATTCATTTCTTGCTGTGCTCTGGAAGATTGTAATTGTGGTCACATGATATAAATGTAAACTTTAGCTCTGCTTACACAGAACACACAAGACAGCTTGACACCTTCATTTCAGCAGTAAGAAATTACCATTGTCTCTTATTTCTTGCTCCGAGCTTAGGTGACCAAGCCAAGAAGTAATTACACAATTAGGGTTGACAGAGCAGTTCCTGTAACATTTCTTCCCCCCTAAGTTTGGATCACTTATTTCAATTCCATGTTTTCCATACCTTTGTCATTAATAAAAAGATATCCATTTTCAGTGCAGCAAATTCTCCCACAAAGATTTGGTTGTCTGGTATAATTGAATGATGAAACAGGAACATTTACTTCTGTCATTGTGGCTCTTTGAAGTTTACAGGTGGACATCAGGGGAGCTGCTGTGACCTCTGTTGTTGGGAAGCTGACCAGCAGGTCACACAGTGAGCAGTGACAGGAAACTACTTGCATTTAGGTAACAACTAAAACAGAGATTTTTGAAAGGATATGCAAATACGTGACACTGCTTATCTGAGAGGCTACCTCTTCAAAGCTGTCTCCTCTTGCTATGGTTCCAGATAATTCTTTATTTTTAAATTACACTATCTGCAGTATGGCTCTGGTATTGTAATTCATTTTTCCTGATTTAGAATAGAATCTCCTATTTCAAGACTTATATACCAGGTAGGCCTGACCCTTACTTAAAGAGAAAAAAATATTCTCCCTTTTTATTTGTTGTGGGATATGAAAGACATTTTCTGCTAAAGAAATATGGACCTGTTGTTTATGATTTAACTGGCCATTTCTTAAAGAAGATATTGTCAGAATTTCTGTTTTAGTACCACCCGATTATGCAAACCAGCCTGAAGCATTGTCAGCTATACTGGGAGGTGTTTCTGCAGGCTGGGATCTACCTGCCCCTGAGAGCCTGCCCTTCGCCCTAACCCTAACCCTAACCCTAACCCTGGCAGGGGCGCTGATGTGGCTGGCAGCCCCGACTCTGTTTCATAGCTGACGATATTTACACACATCCAGGCCTTTCCAGCACATACACTCTGAGGAACAACTCAAGGATGCCAGGTGGTCTTTCTCTGAGGTGTGAACTGCGTGAGTTACCTGCTTGTTGACTTGAGCACTTCACTTTTCAGCAAGATGTGTTTGGTACGAGGTGAATCTTGTAGTACTGAATTCTAGCTGGGGTCCTGGGTAAAAGTTCTGTTTCTTCTGATGGAGTTTGTAGCAACGTTTTTCTTAATTATTCTTGATGTTTTGCCCATTATACCATTAGCTTCTTCAGAGGACAGAGATAAATAGCTGGTATCCACAAGAACAAAGTGTGAACTGAATGCATTTAATTATTGATATCTCAGTAGCTAAAGGTTCTAAAATGATGTTGTCAAACGCCTTAGTGATCTGACAGCAGATGTATTGGTTTGCAGATGCAGCTAGAGACACTGTCCAAATAAACCCTAGAAAAGAAGAACATTAAATAAATAAGAGAATATAGCAGTCCATTTTCTCATTTCTTTTTTTCCCCCAATGTAATTAGTTTCATTTTGTGTATTGAATTTTGAAGTTTAGGTAACTTGTAGGAGTTTTTTTAGGTATGTGCTAAGATATAGATTGCCTGGATACACTACTGTCTTTAAGTAAAAGGGTGCAGCTCAATTACCTATATATTGTGTGTGCTTATATATGTATATAGGTGCGTGTGTGTGTTTGTATATGTCTAGTACATATGTGTATAAGCTGGTTGAAATCAGTGTTTCATAGTCTTATTCTTTCCAAAGCGATGTTTTTAAAAACTAGCTTAATGCATGTTTTCAAACAGAATAAGCAGAATGCTAACAATTTATGTTTCTTTCCCTCTCATTAGCTACCAAATCCTTTTCATGTGTAGGAAAGTAAGGATTTCAGGTGTTTAGCCTGACATGTTGATATAACTCATCATTTTCAGTGGTCTCAATTTTTGATATTACTAGTTCTCAAATGAGGAGAGTTTAAAACATACTGTATGAAAACCCATTGCTGTTGGGCAAACATGCATCCATAACCCAGGGGCTGAAAGTCTGGAACCTCAAGTTTCAGATCTTAGGAAAGAAGGGAATTATATGAACACATCAGCCGTTGCTGTGGAATCTTTTTTTTTCTTTGAACGTTTGACCTACAACACTATTCACCGTGAGCATAATTGTATATCTTTTCTTCTGGCTTCTTACTCATTGGCCATTTCTTTTAAGAAACAGAAAACCGATGCCTTTCAGCAGTCTAACTGAGTGCTGTAAGGACTCCCATTCTGGACTGGTCACTCTCCTTCAGACACCTTTTCCAGTATTCTTAACACGGGGCTACACTTCTTTCTGCAGTTTTATGTTTCCCTGGCCCATGCACACTGGTCCTTATCGCACGGGGTTTCCATCGGAACTCAAGGCTGCGTGATGTGCTGGGAGGATATTTATTTGAAGTTGCACAGATGTTTACAGTAAGAGAGCCTGAGACACGGGCATCGGAGCACACAGCTAGCTAACCTTCCGCAGAGAGGCTGCCCGTCCTTAATGTGTTCCATGTGCTCCGTTCTCTTTAACAGCAACAAACACGCTGCCTTTTACAGCTGCTTACTTGGACGTTAAATAATGAGTCTCCTTGCCCCACACCTCGAGATTTCAGTTCCATGAGAAAGTGACCTAGAGTGATACCTCACGAGAAGCGAGCATGATCCTCCCTCTGAAGGCTCACAGCATCCGGCATTCACGCACATGTGCGTGTGCATACACACATGCACACTCATGCACCAGGCTTCTGTGTGTGCAGGGCTACTCTAAAGAAGCTGTAGAGCCCCGAACAACTTGACAGTAGCTTCCCCTCGTGAAACTAAATGCATTTTAATTTTTTTTTAATTAAAAAAGCGACAATGCACATAATACAAATTCCAAGAGAACCAAAGGGCACACAATTAAAAGAGAGTTCCCTTCCCTGGGGGCAAGCACTGTTACCAGTTTGTGGTATGTTCGTCCAGATATTTAAAATCATAAATACACATATACACTGCCTGTTGTAGCTTTCCATTTGCAGGGAAGAATACATCTTAGACATCTGTAATTTGCTTTCTTATGCACCCAGATATAAAGATATGTGGATGGATGGTTGGATAGGCACATATATGATAAAGCAAGTCAAGTAAAATGTGAAAGGTAGAATCTAGGCCGTAGGTGGGTTTACAGGTAAAATTCTTTAAATTTTCCTGTATGTATTACAATTTTCAAAATAAAATGGTGGCAAAATTTACATCTCAGTGACATCTTATATCACGTTATGTTCCTTATATTCGTACATATGATGTTATTTATATAGAGCTACCCCATGCTTTTCAGCGGGGGGCCTGTTACTCCAATGAACACGTTTCCCTCTGGAAGGACTTTCCTCTGTTTCTAGTCTGGTCTTCTGCAGACAGTGCCACCGTGAACATAGTTATACATCTTCATACAGTAATATCCTTCCACTTACATCTTTGTGGGATACAGCAGAAATGTTAGCTTGAAAGGGTTTTGTTCAGCTAACGAAATGGTATATATCCAAATTGTTCTTCCAAAAGATTGCACGCATTTTCCTTCCCACAGCAACGTGGGAGTGAGCTCCTGACGTGGACTGGCTGTCAGGGCTTAGGTAGTACAGAACCACAGTCAGCAACCCCCCGCCTCTTGCTTAGCAGGGCCCCAGCCTGTCTCCGTGGGTCTAAAATAGGATACGGATGTGAAAGTGTATAAACCCCCGTGGTCATCTCGGCCTTTTTCTGCCTTTTTACTTTACATCTCTGGATGACAGAAAGTAGGTGTTAAGTTCCTAGGATCAGAGACCTTTAGATTCAGCTGGACTGACAGCCTCATTTGACGGATGGGAAAACCGAGGCCCAGAATTGGAAAGAGACCAGCCCAAGTTCACATGGTCATTTCCTGGCTGAATCCCACAAAGACGGTGAATGATTTAAGACTTGGCTCTGTGTCTGGACTGCAGAGGCCTGCTCCACGGGCATCCCCGTTACCTGAGGATGCTCACAGCGGCCAGGACAGAGAGGTGCTGTGACCGTGGACTGTCTATGTTCAGCTCCTGCAGAGTACGGCGGAGGTGGCCGGCTCCAGCACGCAGCTTCTCAGATAATGACCAGAGAACGCTGAAAATGTCCTTTTGGGTTTTGGCTGAATAATATTTAAGGATTTTGAAACAGTGACTTAATTGTGTTTTTCTGTAATTGATGGCATTGTAGTAAAATGTATTGAGACAACGCATCAGCATTTTTCTAACTGTTCCTTGGAGAAAAATATGCTCATATGAAAATAGTTTCTTCACTTTCCACTCAAGGAATTGAAAAAAAAAAATATTGTGCTTCCATGGAATCACTGTGCCCAGAGATTCTCTCATTTTAAAATGTCTTCCCCTCTGGACTTGGCCTAGATAATGCAGTGATCCCTCCTCACCCTTCAGGTTGGGTTGGCTCTTGTTTTGGAAGCAATGGCAGTGCAGGGAGAGGGCCTGATGTGTGGGGAACTTGGTGCAGAATGCTGTCTGTGCAGATTTCAGGGAAGTGCCCTGTCCCCATGGGTCAGCACGTGGCAGGCAGAGAAGCCCTGATCCTCCACCCTGGCGCCCCTGCTGCCGTCCCTTCTTTCTGGGCACCAGGCCTCTGCTTCGGGTTTGGAAGGTGGTGGAAGGAAAGTGCTCTCATTTGCTGCACGGGAATAGCTTCAGTTTCCAGAAGTTGTGTCTGAACTTAAAGCCCCTGAAATTTTACGTTGGCATCAGAGAAATCAGGGCGTTTAAATAAATTATATTAGTTTTCCTCGTCTTGGCACCATTGTCTGTAATGGGGGGAGGGGTACAGTTGAAGTCAACTGTAAGAATTAATTTTGGTCCAGATCTTGCTACTGGAGATTTCACTCTGAAGAGTCAAATTGTAAACATTAAAAATAAAAATTCAAACAGTTGCTTTCTAATTATAGAAAACTCACAGGTCTACTAAATTAAAAAATAACAGCAATGCTTTAAAAGCACCGTTGGCTGCCTTCCTAGTGGCCTGGATCCTGTGTGCGGCTTGCAGTAGGCCAGCCTGTGCGTGCGCGTGTGCGTGTGAGCAGGGACTTCAGGGGCTGGCCCATGCGAGTCGATGCCCAGCCAGAGCCAGCCCCAAATTGTGTGCTTCAGAGATGTTTTCCTCCTCCCGCGTTTGGTGGTGCTATCCCTCCTGGCTTCTGATCCCTGGGCCCTCGTGTGTCCCCATGCTCCCCATGGCGGATACTGCAGTGCATGGAGAGGGCGCCCAGGAAGACACTGCAGCATCTTTGGGTGCCCTGCAGAGGGGAGGGGGTCTTGTAGGTTCAAGGTCAGAACAATAGCTGCTGCCTCCACCATTTGGGAGAAACACCTTTCCAAGGTGGCTGACAGTGTGGGAAGGTTATTGTGGACTGAGTCTTCCATCTTTGGGTTAAGAACTGCAGTGGGGCTGGCCCACGTGTCCGATGGGCAGAAGCCAGGCTCTTCCTGTAGTTGCGATCTGGACGTTTCTTAGTGCTCATCGTGGGTCTGCTAATGTGAAGTTCATGAGCCAACTGTGTGCATCGCCGAGAGCAGAGATAAATCTAATGCTCCCGCTTTGTAGGGTTCTTCAACACTGAATCCTTGCAGAGGTGAAAAAAAAAGCCGACAACAAAAATCCAGAAAAAAAGTACAAAAGAAAAATACGCATTTGACAGGATTATGCTTTGTCTGTTTACTTAAATGGAAGAGCTCATGTGTCTTGAGGTCTGAAATAAATTCAATTTTTTATAATTAAACCTATTTACAGGAGCTCATCATTGACTCAGTATTTTTTTTTTTTTTTAAACACTCCGAATCATTGAACAGTGAAGGTTGCCACATGCCTACAACAGAGGCTCACGGTTGTGCTGTACTCCGTGGAACGGAGGGATGAGTGGTATCCGTGTGGTGGTGGGCTGAGGTGGGCAACAGACTCCTCGTTGAAGAGGAGGACCTGGTCTTTGGCTCCGGGACTGGACGGTCACCTTTGGGGTTGTCTCAGCACCCACTAGTAGAAGACTTGTCCAAAACAATTTCCTTGTGAGAGAGAAGCTCTCAGCTTCCATGTTGCATGAAAAAAGCAGGTTGCCAAACACAACACAAACCCAACACACTCACACACATGAACTTGTTAGAACAGAAAAAGAATTACGGTCCTCAAAGTTGAAGTCACCTTTTTCTTATCTTTTCTTGTATATGTCTTTCTTTATTTTCCAAATTTTCAACAATAGACATATGTCACTAACTCTTAGACCTGATGCTGATGCTGTCTTGTGTTAGAGACCCTTGTGGCCGGGCAGAAGGTAACTAAACCATTCATTTCATTCATTCCTTACTCATTTACTTCATTTATTCCTTCATTTAAAAATTAAGTACTTCTCACATCTTTTTATCCTAGCCTCAACTCTCTCCCTCTCTTTCTTTTACCCTCTCTCTTTCTTCCCTTCTCCCTTCCTCGCACTCTCTCTCTCTCTCTCTCTCTCTCTCTCTGTCACACACACACACACACACACACACACACACACACACACACACACACAGCCTAGAGGGAAAGCGCACATTGGGCCTGCCATTGCAGATGTCCAGGAAACGAGAGGATAAATTGCATTGGATGCTGTTGACCTGGCTCCCTGACTGTGGTCAGGACCCTTCATTTTACTGGACTGGGGTCTGTTTTACATACACACCCCGGCACTAGTGAGTCTCCACGCAGTTCCAAGCAGATCTTGAGGCTCCCAGTTAAGCTTGATAAAGGTAACTGTCCACTCCCTAGGTAGACAGTTAAAAAACAACTAACTTAGAAAGGCACCTTCGGGACATTTCAGTGGTGAGCCATATCATGATGCCAGGGGCTGTGTCTGGGTATGTTGTGAGGTTGTGCGGTGGGGCTAGGGCATGGCGCCTTTGAGCGAGGTGTCCAGCCCTGCCTGTCTACAGGTCAGGCCCTAAGCAGGGGCCTTCGCCTTTCAACACCATCACTACCTATCTCTCCATTGGAATGATGAATGGGGTTCAGAGGATTACCTTAGAATACAAGGATCTGGGGGGGAGGGGGAAACTATAAAAGAAAATGATAAAATACTGTATTTTGCTTGTATGTTATTGCTGTCATCCTTCAACACCAACACCATTTTACATTCTTAATGGATTGAAAAGTGTAAGACAGGGTCGTCCCTTGGTATCTCTGGGATTGGTTCCAGGACGCCCATGGAGACCAAAATCCTGATGCTTAAGTCTCTTGTATACAATTGCATAGTATTTGCATATAACCTACTGACATTCTCCCATATACTTTAAATCATCTTTAGATTACATATAATACCTAATACAAGGTAAATGCTATGTAAATAGTTGTTAATACAAGGTAAATGCTATGTAAATTCTTGTCAGTGAGCAGCAAATTCAAGTTTTGCCTTTTGGAACTTTCTGAAATTTTGTTTCCCAAATATTTTCAATCTGAGGTGGGTTGAATCCACGAACCCTTGGATACAGAGGGCCAACTGGACATTGACACTTAACCAAACTATATAATTTAAAAATCGTGAAGCAGACGCGTACCTCTTTGGAGGATGTGTCAGGAGGCTGCCTGGTTAGAAGGTGTGTCTTAAGGCCTGCTAACCATCTCAACACGGCCCTTGGGGAAAGGAGCTCCACCTTCTCCTTCACTGGTCCCAGAGTTCAACCACTTCTGGAGTCAGTAACATCCTGCAACCAGAGATAAAAATGTTACCCAAAGCACCTGAGAATGCGTGGGCCTGTAGCTGAACCATTCCTTAGTTCTGTGCACCAAGAGTCGGGAGCTATCAGCCTCCTGGCCTGCGTCCCTCCAGCTACGTGCACTACAGACTCCCCTTCCTGCAGCCAGCTGGTCATTAGTAAAGTCTTTTGGACAGCACCTCGTGGTATCTTAATTACAACAACCTGCAAAGGCTTAGGTCAGAGGAGAGGTCAGCTATTCAGGTCACCCTGAGCAGATGCCCCTCCCCGGAAGTACAGGTGAGGAAACATGTAGCCCCCAACATGTGAATAACTGCAGATCCCATCCCTGGCAGGGGGCAGAGTGCAAAGCAGAGCTGTCACATCAGGTGTCAGCTCTCAGAAAGACATCTTTTGCCTGACCCATCTTATTGTTTTTTAAGGTTAAATCGTATTCACACAGTGGAATATTACAGAGCAGTGAAAACCAAGGAACCCAAACCACATACAACAGCAGGGGTGGATCTTAGAAACACAATAGGAGTGGATGAAGCAGATCAAAGAAGACTGCATGCAGGCTGGCAGCCATTTCTCTAAAGCTCAGAAGTAAACGGGATTGTTGGGGGTGAGGGTTAACATGCATTTGTATCCAGAATACCTGCCTGATGGGAGAGGCCCGGTGTTAATGTTGGGATTCTCAGATGGGGTTCTGGTTCGCAGATATTTGTTCTGTTATACTTAGGTACCTACATATATATTACATGAATTTTCATTGTATCAAATTTTAGGTGAGAAAATGTTTCCGGGTGTGGTCTCCCTGATCCTTAAGGTCATTTCCAGCTCTAAGCTATAGTTTTCCAGCCACACTGTCACAATTAGGTTTCTGTTTAGGGAGATCACTCTACTGGCTGATTATTTGGGAAAGAATTAGGAACCCAAGGGCCCATCACTACTCTCTTGGGGGGCAGCATCTTAAGAGTCGACATGCCTCCTTCGCCCCTACGCAGTCTCGGTCAGCCCATTGTTTCAGAGATGGTTGTGTTTTGGAGGGTGAGAAAAAGCATTTTGTTGTTGTCATGGTTGCTGTTTTTCCCTCTTCAAAGTTCTCCCAATAGAAACTTTTTCTCTACCTGGTCATGCTTGGAGGGGCTTTGAGCACCTGGCGGGTGACTGCTGTGGTTTCCCGTGGGGCTGGCTGCCTCATCTGTGGCTCAGGTGAGAAGCTCAGGGTAAGAGGCCGGATTGGCTGTGTCAACCTGACCGCTCTGGTTGGGCCCGCGGCCATTTTCACGCCTTCAGTGTGGTTTACTTGTGTCTCACCGAATGATTTTCATATGTTTAGGTATATCTTTAATTCCCAGTGGAACCTTTAAAATAATTTTTTTTTGTATCAAAAAGACAGGATTTAATTACAGCGGGAACCTTTAAAATATCTGTTGCAAACGATTCATGTGCAAAATTCTTAAAGAATTAAGAAAATCATTTTTTTTGTCTTTTTTGGATAGAAGCCCTTTGTGTTCATAGCATTCTTTGATCTGCCACAGAGCCGGGCAGTCTTGGTAGCTGCTATTCATAGCTGGCTTGTTTCTGTAGTGTTGCTACGTTGTTAGGTGATGATCCACACTTTCCCTAAGTCTTGTTCTTTTTCTTTGGGGGAACAAATTGTGTGACTTCTAACAGGACGGTTTTGATGCATGCTTGCATATGCAGATCTCCTCACCCAGGAAAAGCAACTGCTCAGGTCCCTAGGATCAGGTTCACGCGACCATGGAAGAGACTGAGCTGAAAGTAATTAGATGCATTCAGCCCTGGCACCAGGCTGGTAGGAACGTCCACAGCTGCGGGAGGGACCCGCAAGGAGGCACCAGAGATGCTATAAATCCCCACTCTGGGGACTAGGTGTTTGCCACAATAGTGGTGACCAGATTGCTTCCTTCTGATAATGGAGATTTTATCATTTAGAGATGGCAAGTTAAGATACTTTTATTGAATGAACTTCCTGCTAAGTTTCTGAGCCATAGTTGGGTTTATGACATAATTGCTGTACATGTTGATACCATCTTTTATCATAATTGTTTTTCATTGTTTTTAATAAAGAGATAAAAATAATAGGAGACATTTTAGAGAGTGGGGTTTTTTTTGTTCTATTGTTCATGATACTAAAAATTACCCAAAATAAGATATTTTACAAAAAAGGATTTTGTTCCAAAAGTGACTAATTTAAATCAGTTTATACAATGAACTTGCTAATGATCCTCAGTCTCGAGGCGTGTAATGCTTTTATACTGTTATCATTTTTTATGAATAGAATTATACAAAAAGTTCCTATTGTGTTGTACAGTGAGTTTCTCACAACCATTCTTTATCAACAGATGGCAACCGGCACATGAAAAATAATTAAAAAATAAAATGAAAAGAGACTGAGAATGAATTAAAGTGCTTCTTTGCGTTCTGATCTGCATTTTTGGTTTAGAATTTTTATGGTGAATTGCCATATTATCTGTTATATCAGTTTACAATGAGGCTCCTATCAGACATAAAACAGATTTATAATACCATTAAAATACGATATCAAAGAATGAATAAGCAATTCAATAAAATTACAATAACACAAAGATAAAATGAAAGCCTTTTCAATAACAGTTTTATGCAAGAACATTTTGCAGATAAATATGTGTTTATAGATCTTTTAAATGTACATTTATTATAGTGTTCCTAATAGAGCCACAGGGGTTAATTTTTTCTGTGTGTTGTCTTTTATAAGTGGTTTAAAGCTCGCTGCAAAACTCTTCAATAGATTGTTTTGAGTCTTTGAATTGATTTTGGTAAAGGGACCTTTTACAGTCCTG